>NW_017537580.1:11288-34408 GCF_001853355.1 Bactrocera latifrons
AGTTTATTTTTGGAACAAGAATGCATCATAGACAAGCAGTGGATGGCCCGTGCACAAAAACTTTGCTATAGATCAAAAATACATACTGATAAATATAATTAGATAATTTAATATGCAGATAGTAGGGTAGGACAAAAAAGCGAATGTTTTTTTTTTCGTTTGGTCGCTTAAAAATCATTTGACAGACACCTCCAACAACGGATTCCCAAGAAACAGCTCTTAATTGTAACGGAAAGATCCACCGCCTACAGGTCTTTTATATTTTTTTTATTATAAGATTGAAAAATTTGTGTCTCGCTTCCAACTACTTGCAAAATATTCCGTTTCATGGGTTTTGTAGAATACTAAATACTCTAAYAAATGATCTCGAACGGCTTTTTCGTAAACTGTTTCAAAGATATTAACGGTTGATGTTTGACTATTTTATGGCAAACTTGTTTTCTTCTTTTGAATTTTATAATTAACTCAAAATAAAAGAGGAAGAAGAAGTGTCAACTTCGACTACATCGAAGCTACATATAATACCCTTGACTAATAGAACGTACTTCTTATTATGACTTGTCAAATTATGTGGTTTTCCATACAAGCACTTGATTTCCACTTCAAGACTGATAGACGGGCCGACAGACAGACATGGTTAAATAGACTTATAAGGTTGGGAGTTACAAACTTCATGGCAAACTTAATACACCCTGTTCAGGGAGTAAAGACTACAAAAACGCACACATGTAATGTTAAGACATACTTAACATACATACTYACATACATACGTTGAATTATGCTTGCACTAATTGTCAATAAACCACTTATCATATGTTACACCAATAGTTTTTCCATTACTTTTGACCACTGCTTGTGCCCCAGAGTGTTGCGGTATTTGTTTCTCTCTCACTTACCTTCTTTTTTGTTTCTGCTGCCAAAATCAACACGAATGACTTGAGAGTTTTGCGRAGCATTGAGCACTTTTAAAATTGTACAACTCATTGCAGTTAATAGCTGGCAAACGGCAATCAGGCATGCGCATGCGAAAGTTTTCCGCAAATTTTGGCCACAGGCAAACATATTACATGCATTTCTTTGCACTAACCAACACATACACAAACACATATAACTAGTTTTCCAAGTATTTAGGCTTGTGGTGCATTTTTATATGTCTCTCCTTGGTCCAATCGCCTGCAAGGTCATATAAGTTGTAAACACAATTTGCCATCATCGTGTAACTTGGCAGTCGCTCACTCCTTTAAGCATGTGACTTGTAAAGCGATTTGAGTACACATGTTCTACACTTTTCGCCTTTCCGTCACGAACGTTTGCACAAATTATTGCGCTCAACTTAACTTGCCAATAAACTCGTTGGCTAAAGTTTTTATTTAGTTTCGAATTTGTATTTACTTCCTCAAATTGRAAGTGAACCCTCACTGTCGGTATTTAATTATTTATTTTTTGTAATTTGTCGAAAAGTTTCTGATAACTATTTTATTTTTAATCAATTTGGTACAGCACAAGCGGTGGACAATATTTGTGCAAGCGCTTGTGCGTATTTGTATACTTTTTTAATGTCCGTTGAAAATGTCATTATGATGAAATAATGTTTCAAACCCAGTCCTAGGTTGAGGAGAAGAAAGTGGTAGTGAAAGTCCGTATAATGGTTGTCTGTGGAATCCAGTTTAATTCAATAAAATACTTTATATGAGTCAATTGGCTATCAGCAGAAAGTATACCATTTTGTGACTTGCGGAATTACACACAGTTATGTGCATTGAAGTAGAGCCGAATTCGTTTAGGAGAAGACAAATCTTCAAATTTTTAAATTTTCCTTTTGATAGGTGCAAAATTTTTAATATACTTTAAACTTCAAAAATAATTTAAAACAATCTAATAATATAGATGTAAACGCTTTTCCGGTTAAATTTGTAAAGTTCAGTGGAATTCTATGATGAAGTAACAGTTTTACAATCAACTTAATATTTAGAGCATGCCGCTAAATTTTGCGCTAGTTTCTAATATTAAGCAGCTTCATTATTTTTCAGGTTTTGACTCATCCGCAAGAAGGTAAAATTTGTGTTTAGGTCATTTTCAACGCTAGTTCATGTCATACACGATTATTGAAACAAAAATTCATATTTCAGTTGGCTTGTGTCTCTATTTTATTTCACTCTACTGTACTTTGGGCGTTGATATCTCAGTAGTGACAATTTATATAAAATAAGGTCGAAGTTAGTTATTTGGCAGGAGGGCTGCAAATCGTCTTCTTAAACAATTTTAAGCCCTTGTGTAAGAAGAGTGATATACATTATCTACATTATCATAATACAAATTGTAAATAAAACGTTAAATTGTAAATAAAACGTTAAACATTTATTTATTCATAAATCCCCACCAGATGTAATACGATTTTGCCTGTCCTCGAAATACTTTTCATAAGCACTTTTTGGGATGGCCTTCAGCTCCTTCAGCGAATTTTGTTTTATCTCTTCGATTGACCGTAAACGGAGCAGAAATATCCTTTGGAGAACAAGAAAACATCACACGGAGCCAAATCTGGTGAATACGGTGGTTGATCTATTCTATTTATTGAGTTTTTAATTTATATTATTTATCATAGTGTAAAATACATTAATTGTTCTTCCACAATTCCGGCCGAAAACGCCCCAATACGGCCAAATAGAACTATCCCTTCGGAATAAATATATGATGCCCCAAAGTACAAAAATCGAAGTTTTGATTTTTTTTTTTTTTTTTGAAACTTTGATTTTTGAGCAGTTTTGAAGTAATTTTTCGGTTTTGATTTTTCTCTCCATTCTGATGATTGTCGTCTGCATGTCAAACTCACAAATTCATGACTTATCGGCAGTTATAACGCTCTCCATGGATGTGGGAGCGAAATTCGCACGATCAAGCATATCGAAAGCGACCTCTTTACGGTACACTTGTTGAAAAAAAATTCAGCTATATCGGGACGATTCCAGCAGCAACGCTTTTCATAATCAAAATATCCACCAAAGTCATTCGAAAGTACGTGCGAGAGATATCGAGCTCTTTACCATTTCCCTAAAATTTGCCTGACGATTTTCAATCACCTTATCATTGACCAGTCAACAAACTGAATGCTGCAGACTTGCCGATTCGCTTGAAATTTTGCCAGAAGATGCTTTAAATGGTGGAAGAGGATGGAAACATGTTGAACTGTCCTTTCATGTCTAACGAGGCCCATTTCGATTTAAACGGTAACATAAACAAACAAAATTGTCGAATATGGAGTGCTTCCAACCCACAGATACTCCATGATACGGAATTGCGTCCACTTCGTGTCACAGTGTGGTGTGCAGTTTCATCACGCTGCATTGTGGGGCCCTACTTCTTCGAAGAAAACGGTCACACCGTTAGGGTTACTGGAGACCGTTACTTGAGCATGTTGAAAGAGTTTTTCTATCCAGAATTAAGCCGAATGAGAATTTCTTTCAACTGTATGTGGTTTCAGCAAGATGGTGCAGCTCCTCCCCAATGAGCTGATATCCAGAAACTCCACATTTCGTTGGCCACCCAGGTCGCCTGACCTTACTGCACCTGACTTTTTCTTGTGGGGTTATTGCAAACAGGAAGTCTACAAAGCAAAACCAACAAATTTGAATGAACTAAGTCAATCCATTCGAGAAACAATTGCGGCTAATTAAGCTACATTTAATAAACTTAAATGACCTTTGACCTGAATAAAAGAAAAGTGAATTCCATACACTGAAAAGAAAAAATTATTTGAGTTTCTTAATATAGCAAAATTCATCAGCCACCCTGTACTTAGCAAAATACATTTTTTGAAACATCATCTAAATTAAAATTTCCATTAATTTTTTCACAATATATTTATGTACTTGGTATCTACATCCTTTCACTTTAGGTTAGTTTTTTTCGGAATAGAAAAATTTTTGCTCATACACTTATAGTCTCATGTTTTTTAGATATCATTAACAAGGTGAACTTACCACCTGCCCTAAGATAAAGCCATTTGTATTTTCTAAAATGTCATGTTTGGTGTAAAAGATTCCCCAGTGACCATATTAATGTACGGTGAGCACGTGATTAAAATTTACTTTAGCCTACCTGCATGAATAACAACAACGCTAAACGCACATAAAAAGTCAGCTTGCAAGATATATGKTCATAACTTATAATAATAGTGAGTGAGGTTTAGATCAGCCAATTACTGCTTTCCCTGTTTTCACAGCAATTCATATGCTAACGCGTACATTTAGAATGAAACGAGTCAGCCACTAACAGCGTAAATAGTTATGTCGCATTGCCGTAGGCGTTTGCTTAGTATCGTTACACACAACCAGTCCTTTATAAGCCCATATGTATTGCATGTAAATATCAAGCAGATAGTGCTAACTACGAAGAAGCGCAGAAACTTTTAATTGCCGCAATTGTCCATAAATAATTTTGAGTGCTTTGGTGCTTTCATTTAGTGCATAAGTGTTGGCCTAACTGGATTATGGCACAAGTGATTTTTAATTGGGTATAAGTGGTGTATACAAAGCAAGCGGGTATTGGACTTTGGCTTAATAAAGATCAAGAAATCGCAGTTACTTATAACATTTATATTATTTAAGACATGAACGAAAATACTTCAATAGAGCCTTACAGAGGCCATTTATGAAGAAAGCGAGCTTAAGTGAAGAAACTTGCTCAAAATAGCTATGAATAGCGGTTGCCTTTTTATCATTTTTATAGCATTATTCATAGAACCAAGTACAATATGGGTATTTTCTGAAATYTTTTGTGTAATTTGATATGGCACAAATGTTGCCTAATGTTGTAATTCGAGAGTATATTTATTAATAAAAGACAACCATTAAATAAATATGTAYACGATGTATAGGAAAGGCAACTAAAGATTGATTGCCGCCGCCACTTTTTCTGCTCAGTATTCAACAGTTTCGCATGTGTCGTCTACCCTGATTTTGATACAAGCCATTGCATTCAAATCTCTCCAAAAAGGTTATTCAGTCCGACCGACAAACCTTTTTTATTCACTCAAAAGTCGCCTAACAGCTGTGTCAAGCTGTTGTAGCCATTAGTTAAGTATCTGCCTTTGTATGAAAAATAAAAACATAAAAAACGTGTAATGTATACATTTGAAAAAAAAAATAAACATTGGGTATTTGAGTGTGATGGTTATGAAATATTACGGTACGAATTGCCGGAAATCAGCGTCAGCTGCAATTTGCTTCAMTTTGATGAATTCTTTTTGGGTTATTATTAAATGCTTGGCGTGAGTGAAAGAAAAAATATAAAGTAAAACGAAAAAATATAAAAAAAAAAGAAAAAAATAATTTCGGAGTCAAATACAAAGCAAAAGAGAGTAGTTATTAAATTTCAGGATAATATACGACAACAAAGCGAAAAGGTATTAATATGCGTTAGGAGCTGAGATAATTTAACTAAGGTTAACCAAGTAAAGAAGGCAATTCATAAAACATAATCCGATGAATTTTTAAATAGCCTTACAAAAAGCAACGGTAATTAAGACCGTTTGTGGAGCTCTGCTCAAGCACACCTTTCGCAGCGAATGAAAATATTATTTTTCTATCAACTCTCATAAATCATAATCTTATACTTTTGTGATGAGTGATGAGRTATTCAAATTTGCCTAGTGGGAATATTGGAACGGATAAGTCGGATTTCAAAATTGTTTACTATTGGATGAGGTCAAGGTAGTTTCATTCGTGAAATAGTGTAAAGGTGGAATTAATTCTCTGTTTACAGTTTGAGCACGCTCGCAATCGGTCTAAAACCTTGCTTTTTTCGCATGTATTGACATTTAAGCTCGGTAATTTTTTCTAAAGTATTTATTCCAAATATTTAGGAGGTTAAAAAATCAAAGATGGGCAAATCCATAAATGGCTGGCATCGCTACAAAGCTCAATTTCTAAGAACCTTATACCTCATGAATAAAACTCCGTTCCACTCGTTGAATTCAAAAAAATAAAATAAAAAGTATTTTACAAAATTTAATAAAATTAGTTCTTTGAAAGTATGTTTTCATAGCATCGACAAAATCTTGGTAAATATAGGTAAGACCGTGAGAAGGATCAGCGTCAGTATTTAGCAAAACTCGCTGGCTCAATGGAGTTCGACCACAGTTGGCAGGTTATTGTTATCTCCCGAGAAGAATGGAATAGTGTAGTTGATCTTCAAGGTGGTCAAAATAAATCTTTGATCACCGCCAAAGTATACGCGTTCCTGATGGCACTAAAAAAGGTTGGAAGAGAACAGGGAAGTGAAAAGCTGCTGGCAGCCAAAGATGCAGATAGCATTAGAGCCTGTGACAAAAATGCCGGCTTCTTTTTAGTTGTTGAGGTTCAAAACGACCATCCCCTTATCGCATCCACTCTGTAAGATGCAGAAATTTACCAATGACAGCTGGAACTGGGACTTGGGAGACTGGGGCACTTTCATATGTTTAGCGGAGCTGGTAAAAATTATACATATTTGTACTGGCTACAAAGTGCTTTACCGATTTATAAGATTGTGTGCAAGAGTTCAATTTTGACGTCTTCATAAAGGACTGCATTAAGAAGTTCAAGTGTGACCTTTGGAGCAGAAATCGAACATAACTAAACCCTAAACTACATTACGCTTGTAAATTAACCAGTTAAATGGGAAAAACGAATAAAATCCACTAATTCCCGAGAAATCATAGCGGAAATGCCGCTGTTTCCTCAAGCTTGTCAAATAGGGTACAAACGAATATATCGGATTTGGAGTAGAGAGATTAGCTGTAACCAGCTAGGTCTTGCAATTACCAAGTATAATATTGTTGAGATTTCACAGAAGGAGGTACTTATTGCCGGATTGCCACATAAGGAACGGTAACTTTAATCTTTACATTCTTTATATATGCCGCTTTCTTCATTCTAGTAACAACGCAAGTATGTAAATCTAATATTTAGTTTATGATCTCTACAAATAAACTTACCAACAAACTTGAAAAACAATCGTAGCAAATCCAGTTTCTCGTTTGAAATCGAAAGCAAGACACTTAAAAACCCTCAAAGTAAAAGATTGAACAGAAAAACAAAATTCGAGTTCGATTGAAATCGCTCTGCTGAAATCGCAAGCGTTTTGCTGAAATATAACAAAATGACAACTAAACCCAACAAATTCTGCTCCTGTGTTATTTCTTTTCAATCCTTTTTCAGTTCAATACGTATGTACACATGTASGAGTACATCCTTTACGTTTTGTCATGTGTAATATCGATGCCTCACTTAGCCCCTGCGTCACATGTGACAATCCTCCAAACGAACTTCATTGTCATATTTTCACCCGGCGGCTGTCGTCGGTATGAAAGGGATACAAATATTTTCCAAAGCTAGACAAATATTTCTGTATTACCCCAAAGGCATGCGTTCGTGTGTGTATGTATGTATGTGAAAGCTATGATCTACATGAAAGACTGCGCGCACATTACGTTGATAATGCAAACTTTAGCAGAATAAATTTTTAGTTTTCTAGCTAAAGCTACATTTCACAAAGGCATATGTTCATATGAGTGTCTGTATGCGCTTATGGCTGCCGGGATTTTGTCTCCCACGCATTAGAGTTAATGTGTATAAGTTTCTATGTTATACTAGATGCACTCTTCTTGGATTAGCATATCTGCAGTATTAAAAACAAATATTTTATTTGTAACTATGTTTTCTCATTATCCGTTTTTCCTGCAACTAAGGTTTAATTATATKTGTAATATAGTTTATATGAATATTTTCAATATTTATTGCTTACAATTACACAGACCGTCTCTATTTATATTGCCATTGTCACTTTAGTAATGAAATTAGTTGATTTAACTGGTTAATACCATAAACGATSAGGAAGGTATAAAACTCGATTCCACAATTTTTATTTTGGATCACCTGTGAATTAACACCTCTAYTTGACAGTGAGAACATTACTCGCTATCTTCTTTTTAAAGTTTTTCAAATTCGGAACTACCGCTCCAAAGGGGGTTTTACGACCCCGCATGGTTTATGGGTTCTACACAAGCGTTATCCATTCCATCCTAAAGTATGTTGGAATGGTGTATGGCATTATCGAAAAAGTAGCATACTAAACACTCAGAATAGGTGAAACGGGCCTGTTTACTGGGGATTACGGACACATTTGAAATTACTTCATCAAACGGTTCGGAGGTTATCCTCGATTTTAACCCAAAACATATACTTAAGTATAAGGCAATGCATACGGCTAGCCGCCTCATAATTTTAGGCAGTTCGGATTCAAAGGTGAAAAAGGAACAGGTGTGGGTTTCTTCAGTAATAATACGAACACCGAATATAACTTCAAACTAAATGACTATCGAACCATTCAGTCTTTTTTCTTCTCGGGATTGTGGGCATAACGTGCCATGTGGGCTTCTGTTTAACCAGCAATTCCATAAACCTTCTACTGGATAGTCAAGCAGCAATTAAAGCTAGCCGTAGCAGCAATACTAAGACCCGCTGCGTTTGATTAGGTCAGCAATCAATAACTATCAATATCGTCGGGGTAACCAGTCATATAAGCATAGAATAAAACGAAAGGGTGTTTTGAAACAAAGGACTCTAGAGGAGCAACGCTGGACTTGGAACGCTAACAACACGGGGTATCACAGGGCACCTTTCTTTAAAATCCCTCCTTCAGAAAATTGAAAAAGTGGAACATTATCTGTCCGAAGAGGTATTTTCTAACGTTCCCCATGTTTCTCCTTAAAACATAAAGAGCAGCTATGTYGAAAAATAATTAGGAATTTTGCTAAATCCACTGAGTTGTTGGATTAATTTGTTTACCACCCGGGAGCACAATGTGCCTCATGATTTCGTAAGTGTGGTTGCMTGCGATCTGGCGCTTATGCGTATCACTTTTTCAACCAACCTATCAACCAGTTTAAAGATACTGAGAATTGTATTATATGTAAGTTTTTAAACAGAATTAAATAATAAAGTTTGGTTTGCTTGTATCATTTCAAGTAGAGCACTCTATCTCTCTCGATATGCCTCGTGTCTAATTTTCAGTTGATTCTTTTAATTGAATAGCATTCAATATTTTTTTTTCAAATTTTTTCAATCAATATTCTCAAAACTGTTTGAAAGTAGTTTTTAAGTATCTCCAATTTGGAAAGATCCATATATCGCTCGATTTTGGACGGTTTTTAGAAGCTCCTGGATTTTTAAATTCAGTTCGAAGTTGTTAAGTCAAAAATTACTATTTGCCGTTTTGTTGACATTTTCTGATGGAACATGTAACACACAGTGGAAAATACGTCCCTATTTATAAATTTCATTAGATGAGGAAACGAAAACTACTTCCATGTTGCCTCGACATACGTTTAAGTTCTACACTGGCAAAATCAGATGCTAAGGCAAAGTTAGATCATTCCAAAATACAAACTGTAAACTGAATATTTATCWTATATTAAACACAACGACCTTTTGACTGATATGAACAATATTGGGTATATACTGTTTCTCTAATCCACTTTTATAGGTTAAAAACCACAGCTTTGTCTAGCCTGCACTCTATGACATTTAAGTCTGCGATATGTAAATGACTTAATTTTAAGTAAAATATTTAAGGTTTATATAATAAATCTAACAAAAATTGACCTTTATACAAAAAAAGATATAGAGTGAGAGAGAAAGGCAGAGGAAAATAATACTTATAATGTGCCTATTTGATCAAATTTTGTCCATGCTTACTTATTTGTTATATTTCACTCGATGGTTTCTTAATTGTAGACATTGCGATAAATATTTTGGAAAAATTGCAGACCATTAATAAATAAATTTATGCTGAAATGCTATTGGTAAATAATATTTTCATGAATTTGCTATAAACTATACAAATGCTTTCAATTACCGTTTTTACTTAAAAGTTTTGAATAAACTCAGAACTAAGTAAATATAAAATGTATGTAAATATTACACAAAATTTGCTTTGCTTTTATTATTTTTAACCATTTACGAATATTTTAAATGGAACAAACCTTAGTGATTTTACTAAATAACTGATATTTTCACACTCAACCCACTCCTATGTACCATAAGTACGCAATATCGACTCTTGAATGAAATTTTCAAAACACAAAACAACAATAACAATATGCCCGCTCATTGAATTATAGACCCCTCACTGCACGATAATTTTGCTTAAGTTACAAGCTCTAAACTTAACTTTATCCTCTATATAGTCATATTTGAGAACATTTCTTTCATGCGCATATTTGCATACATAAGCTTCGTTAGAAGTATTATGTAATTCGGCAAATGTATTTTGGTTGAGGCTGCACTAAGTGCACCTGCAAACAAATGTAATCAACTTGCACACATAAATTCACACGCCTGCATGTAGCAGATATATACATACATATATGTTTATGTAAGTGTATGCGTGTGCATATCGTTTATCTTGCGTTGGTTTTTTGCCACTGCAGCAATTCCTTTATTTAATGCCTACTGGCCAAAATGATTTTACTTCCATCCTATTTGGTTAGTTTTGCTCTTTATAATTTCAGCTCTCGTAGGCGAATATGTTTGTAGTGTCACTAGCACGTACACTCTGCAGGTGGTAGTGTGCTTTCAGGCATATAAACACAAGTGCTTATCGAGTACATGCACAACGAGTGCGAGCATTACAAATCCTTGTGTGCTAAGATGATCTTATTATATATGTGCAATATAACTAACACAAATATTTATATTAAGGTTTACTAAGACTAAGGCTACATGAGAGAAGTAAAATACCGAACTATATATGTATATATATTTAATATACATGCACGTACGTATATATTATTGCTTTTAATATTTAGTTTTAGTTATTTCTCGAAATTCTGCAATAGTTGCTTATTAAGAGATAAGATTGTGCAACACTTGTATCTAGAGGTATACATGTTGCTGAAAATTCGGCTCGTTTGCAACACACATGGTTAACACGGTCCAATGTCCAAGTTTGAACGAGTTGTTCGTACCGTTTCTGTGAATCGGATAATCTGATTAAGATCTTGCAAATGTTCCTTGTTTCTCAAAATAGTATTTATGTAAGTCCATTGAAATTTTTTAGACATTTCCAATATTTGTTATTTATCTCCAGTAAATTGAATTATTTTTTAAGAAAAGTGGAGAAGATCTTTCTTATTGGATTTGATTTCAAACAGCATTTCTTAGATCTGTAATTAAAAATTTTCAGTTACATAAATAATTTTGTTTTCTGGGTTCGTATAACTGTCCTTAATTATGATGCCAAAAATTAGCGCGATCTGTCAAACAGTGCTGCAGCTGTTCACGTCAGTCGACCTGAATAGAGTTTGTCGAATTTCACAAACAAATTTAACGTATTTTTGTTAAATTTTGGCCAAACACTCAGCAGATATCATTGAACAAGTACCGAATCTCCCTGATTTAGCTCCATGTGATTTTTACCTATTTTCGCACTCAAATATCCGCTTCGGAGAACACGCTTCGACTCAATCGAAGACGTCAAAACAAATTCAATGCGAGAGTTGAAGGCCATCCATCCTGGAGAGGAACATGTGCATCGCTTCAAATTGATGTTACTTTGAAGGCAATAAAATCCAATTTGAAAAATGCTCATTATGCATTTAAATATATATACTTTATAGRGGTTTCTACGTTTTCTTCTGGCTACTACAAGCTTCGTGGCAGACATATATAATACACCCTGTTCAGGGTATAAAAATACCTAGTTTTTCACAAGAGATGATATTATTTCTAAGTTCGGCCAATTTTAAAATGTATCTCTTGAAATATAATTTTTTTCACTCTATTCAGATTGAAGCCTTTGAATCACCATAACCGTCGTGAATTTGCTGATTTGTGCTTTCAACAGCTTTAAAACGATTTCATTATTCATTAAATTAATTCATAAAAAACCAAAACATTCACTTAAACTGGCAGTTTGGTGTGGTATTTGGTCTGGTGGAACCATCCGTCCGTACTTCTTTCAAAATGAAACTGGTGACACAGTTATTGTCAATGGAGAGTAGTATAGGTCGATGATAAATTGGAAGACGATCTTGACTATATCTGGTTTGAACAAGACCGTAGCCCCGTCACAGCAAGTGCAAACCCGAATTGGTGGGGGGATTCGATTATTTAAAAAATTTAATTATACRTTATTTTGAAGAAATTTTCTCATTGAGTGGGCTCCAAGAAGCTGTGATTTAACACCATTAGCTATTTATTATGACGTTATTTGAAGTCATTGGTCATTAGCAATAAACAAGACATGGTATAGTGGAAACAAGATTCGAAAATTTGGTTTATCGAATTCGTTTCAACAACAATTGGTGGGGATTTTTTTTTTTTTAATTAATCCACCGAATATAGCGGCACAGGTGAGCCGAAGGCGAAAAAAATACATCAAGGCAAGTCAAAAATTAATGTTATGTTGACAGTTTTCTTAGAATATCAAGTTGTGGTACATTCCGAATTCCTTCAGACCGGCCAAACTGTAGTCGTTTGCACTAACATAATGCATAGTCTCTTACTGTATTGATTCTTTGTAAGTTCTTCGTCAAATTTTCTACCGATCTCGTACCGCAGCAATCGTGTTCGCCTGATTTAGCTCCGTGTAACTTCTGGCTAYTCAACAAACTCAAACGATCGCTCCGGGGAAACCGTTTTGAGTCAATTGWAGACATTAAAGGTGAATCGCTAGGCGTGTTGAGAACTATTCCTGAAATTGGTTTTCACAACTGTTTTGAGGATTGGAAAAAACGTTGGGGCCAAGGGTGTTTACTTTGAGGCAGACAACATAGACTTTGAAGAATAAATTAAGAATTTTAAATTATGTTTTGCTCACAGTAGCACATATATTAGGTTTATGAAGCAAARAGGTTAACTCGAATATCGGAAATCAGTATTATTTAGTATTAGGCACATGAGGATTAGACCAACATCTAGACCAGTGTAACTCATATTTAGACTTAATCATATTATTTTACTACCATGCCACACATACTGACATAAACGCTTTAAGTGCGATGTTTAGTCAGTTTGGATTGGAATCACTATGCCGGGTATACCGGCGCTAGGGGAACATCTCGATTCAAGCACCAGGCTTAATTCGACATGTTGCGATAGTACAAAAGTTTTTTTTTTTTTGTTTTTTGTTTTTTAATTTAAAACACGAATTTTTATGCTTGGTCTATTTGAATGTTTTTTTTTTTTTTAATTTAAAACACAAATTTTTATGCTTGGTCTATTTGAATGATTTCACTGCATCGCTAAATTTCCTCATACTCTCATTTAATTGTCACATGCTTGCGTTGCTCCTTGAACATCCACTTTAAATTTTAGCTTAAAGTATGTTTGCTTGTGGGTTTGTAAATTTGTCAAGAAATCAGTTGGCAATGGTAGCAGTACTTCTATACTCGTAAATACATGTGAGTAATCAAAAACTACAAGTTTAACGCTTTAGGCGCATGTACCGGCACTCACTGTTGCTTGTACTTATCACTTCACTGATTGTCATCAAATGCTGACAGCGCTTGGTAGCCTAGTGGCTCAAKATGTATGTACAATTACATGTACCACACATAAGCATGCACATTGTTGTGAGTGCGAGAGGGTCTTTTCAAGTGCTTGTAGGACTTTCGGAGGAATACACAAGTAACTCACTTCTATTAACTTACAACGTGACAAGTTGAGGTATTTTTGTGAAAATTAGATTTTCCTTTGATTGTCAATAAATTTGTTTTGTGCGAGAAAATCACTAACAAGTGATGCAAATGCAAGCACACCCACACACTTCAGTACAAATTTAAGTTGGAGTATGTAAACAATTATGTTTATTTGTGTTGGTGTATCTACACACACTGGCGTGTAAATATATCGTGGTGGTTTTGTGTGAATTTATTTTCCTGTTGTTGTTCTTGTGCCAGTGAAAATGCCTCAGCTATCGCCGAAGGCTGCCAACGCCTGTCTATTTGTGTTCGTGGGTGTGTGTGTGTGTCGATGATTGAATTGTTAGCTATGCGAGTGCATGTGTGTGTGTAGTTTCATGCTAATGGACTTTCGAGTTTGGGTAAATGAAATAAACTCTTGTTATAGATGCCAACATGTTCATAGGCAACTGACAACAAAAGCATTTAAAGGTGGAAACTTTCCTGGAAGGTAACGGCAAGCTAGTCTAAAAATTCAAAAGAGGAMGTTTTTTGGTAAAATTTTCTGCCATTTTTAAGTACTCTCTCTTGTTCTTAATTACTGAAGCAGAGATTTATCAGGAAATCAATAACTTCGGACAGTTTTGAMAATATGCAGTTCCTGTTAAACTTACAATAAATATGGCTGCAAACTTTATAAAGAATTTATATACCCTTTGTGAACTTTTTCGATGGAAAAACCAAATATGAAACTGAAAAGTCATTTCTATAAATTGTGACAAAAAGCAGCCGAAAATTGTAATTAAATTCCTTACTTTTATTGGAAAATTCGCTCGTCCAAAAATAAAACCCAAAAAAACACAACAAAGTATGTTAACTTCGGCTGCACAGAAGCTTAAATACTAGAGTTCTTAGTATTCCGGATAGRGCATTATTCCAATAATAATGCTGGTAAATAAATACACTTGGTTTTTGTGACRTGAACAGAACAAAGTGTTTATTGTACATTATATGTAAAAATTGCTACAAATGCAGAATATAGTTACAGGTGCCTTCTAACACCTATATTTTTTCTATGAGGATTTWTCTTTAAAAACCCAGAACGATAGATACATTATTGTTATATTATTTTATTAATCAAAGAGTGCCTTAAAATATTACTGTCGATATTTTTCGGCGGTATTTTGTTTTTGGAGTATACTTTAACAATGTCCAGGAGTAATCGGTAACTAAACTGGCACTCCACTTGCCTTGGTACCGTATCTCCATAGCAGAAATGTATGGCTGTCATTTTCATTGAGCATTTCCTCAAACGTTTTATCTTTCATTAGTTCTCTTTTTTGCGGACTCACAAATATGCCCTCCGTAATTTTAATAATTATTTTAAATACTAGTTCTTCATCGAGACTCCAAGATTCTAGTGCTTTTGGAATAGAAAGTTGTTCACTGTGTTTGACAGGTCCTAAAGCTGATGGTAAACTACAGTACWTAATCGTATGTTTASACTTCGGTCCAATACCTTTAATACTCGTGAGGCAAAATAGCACTCTGTAACATGGTCTTTAGGTTCTCTCCAAGCCATTGGCACTGCAAGTGGTATGTAAAATACCTTGGACCTTCCAACCAACTTTAACAACAAAATGCAGTTCGTAAGCTTTTAGCGCAAGCGGAGTAATATTACGTTTTTCCGATTTAAAAGTTAGTTCCTCGCACACATAACAAAAACCCTTGGCAATATTTACGAACTGCCTAGGCATTGTACCTAAAAATCTTAAAAACAGTATTTTCAAAAACGTAAAAGAATGGGAACTCAAAAATGTTTCTTAGTCTACTGATAAATTTTGTAAAATACAATTTTTTCTTCAAACAAGCAGGCAGAACCGGTCTAAACCGRATAAATCCCTGATCGTGTGAAAATATGAGATGATGCAATATAATGAAGTTGTATGTATTGTAAAATCTAARGCCGCAGGTTACAGAATATCTGTGGGTGATAGAAAATTARGATTTGACTTCAGGGTATCAAACTGCWTTAGAAACACCTAAGAATTTTCATGKCACAAATTTTGTGTCTACCAGTATAATATTCGGTTTGGRAAAAGCCTTTGCTGATAATTGTTTGTCGCGCCCAAATGTTTTTAATTAGTAAAAATTATTCAAAGAGCATTGGCGACGAACCAAGACCAAGACGGCGATCAACTGCAATTGATGAGCAAAACGTCAATGGGATAAAGGAATTTGTGATTGAGATTCGACGATTAGCAGTCAGATGTCTTCCTAAYATCATTAGAATATTGGAAGAGTCACTGAACACCATTTTGAAACATCATTTTTTCGAAAAACAGCGTCGAGCTAACGTTGTCAAACCATACTTTCCGGCTACCAAGATGTCGTGGATCTATGCTTATGACYTGGAAACAGACGATCGATCGGCCGAATATCGTGTCGAAGTTTAGCCGAAAGCGAAAAAACCACGTCAAAGCAGGTCAMTTAAGATTATGTATAACAGTGATCTTCAATTATGGAAGTTTATTGCACTTCGAATTCCTGCAGACCGGCCAAACTAGAATAAGATACTATTTRAGTGTTATGCSTCGTTTGCGSGAAGGTATTCGTAAAAAGAGGMCAGAATTACGGRCCGACAACTYTAGTTTTTGCACCASGATAATAAACCGTCGAAYACTGCAGTGATTCTTCGTTAKCTTTTCACCAAATTTTCAACCARTAACATGCCCYAACCACCAAATCGSCTGATTTTGAGTCAAGTGAARGCATTGAACGTGAATCGCTACGCGTTTTGAAGCCTAGTTCGGAAATTAACTCTAACGCCTGTTTCGAGGATTGAAAACAACGTTKGCATATGTACATTTGGTCCAAAGGTTAAGGGGTTAGGGCAGTCAGAATTTTCAAAAAATTAATTTCGACAAACAACAAAGAGAGCGCGGGCACTTCAAAGCGCTCGGGAGCAGGTAGCTAGCGGCAGGCTGCAAGAAAGCGGCTTTTAGGGTGTTATTTTAATCCTTGAACAAAGGCTTGGAAATTAAAAAAAAGTTCCATTTAACCTTCCTCCTGAGATCTAATTCATCCGTAACCAATGGTTGAGATCATCAGGACTGATGGAGGATGCTAGGAAATATGCCCTCATGTGGAATAGTGTTGAATGAAAAGGAGTGCCATTGTGGTGTCCTAGTCGCGCCAGAGTTGCTTCTTGTACACCAGCCGATTATTAATTGTAGCTTTTCCGAGTGGCCGACACCAAACAAATGCATTAACCTTAATAATGCTTTAAAAACGCTATGCAAAACTTCGATAAATTAAATAAGCTGAACTCTACAAAATTAAATTTGCAAATATAAATGTATGTARCCATGAAATTTGAATGAGCAATAAAAGACTGTTGAGGCAACAATTTGCTTTTGGTAGAAATAAGATCACTGGTTTTCCGGAAGGGCACAGCCACTGCAWGCAGTGGTCAAAAGCTTAGTTCACCTTGAACAAATATTTCTTAAACAACATTTCTTAAAAAGTTTATATTTTTTCATTCGGAAATAAGCAAATTGGCTTACCAAACATTAGTAAAATCCGCTGGCAAGAAGTTAAATAATATGCTTCTTATCCACATATTTCGAGCAGTTTGGCTAACCAATTTATGGACGTAACTGAAGGATGGCTTATAAGTTTTATAACTCATGCATTTAGGTCTCTTACATAACTTRTTGTATTAAACAAGAATTATACTTTTGAGTCACACATACATATACAWATATGTAAGCACACATAACAAGATTTCATTTTAACTTTGCGAGCCATTGACACTCTGCTGCGTCATGCCACCGAGCATGAAGACGAATGGTCAGGCAAAGGCACACGCTGGAAAGCGGTAGCCTGTAGAAAATAATCACAACCAACAAGCGCCAATACAAATATACAWATGTACATGTAATTGTGTTTGGCAACTACACATTGCATTGAAATTTTTGCATATCATCTAGAAAACTCCAGCAAATTGCTGTGTCTGTTGGGCAAAGTATCTGAAAAGTAATTTTTCATTCAACAAAACGAATACAACTTTTCCCCAACAACATCTGAAGTCGGCACTCGAACGCTTTCGAACAAAGCATGAACACATTTCGGCGATGTAGGCGGCCAGTTTGCAGATCSCTTTGAATTTACATGTGAACTTTTAGCTGCTCGCTAGCCGGACAATTCACGTTTTGCGAAGACAGTGGAGCTGGTGGCTTGGTGCGGCAAGAATTTGTYGGGGTGTCAACATAAATGCTCAGCTGCAGAATGGACAACGTAGTTCGACAAGCAAATGGAGAGGGAGTGCACTCCATATTTGTGTGTGAGCGCATGTGTGTGGTTTCAAAAATTCAAAAAGTTTCTGGTAGATACCCGAAATTGCATTAAAAAGTATTTGAAAGCGGAAAAATCGACACAAATTTTTCACATGCCAGCAAATACAAGCGTTTGCACATATACTCATGCATTATTCACACTCCTCTATTGTGCATTATAGCATATAGTGAAACCACATATACGCACACACACATAAAACTTTGAAAGTGCATAAGTTGGAGATGTGCTAAGCAGGCAAGTGGCACTCCAGCTTCTGGCAACTTCATAGCCAACAAATGAAGTGTTGCTCCTTTTGCCAAGCGAACATAATATTAAAATGCGCTCGAACAAAGGTCGCTGTAGGGGAAGCACTGCAAAGCAGGCATAGAGAGTGTGTTGCATATTCCATAAACCAATCACTCACTTTTGCACATWTTCGAAGGCACTTACACATGGATGGAGTATACAAAATTTCGAGCAAAGGATTTAGCATCAATTTTGAAGTATACTAGTTAAATTAAGTCTACATAAGAATTAAACCAGTAATAAACTAGTGTAGAAAAAGTCATAAAAATATCAAATTTACACTAGTTTTTCAGAAAGTTGTTACATAAATAATAAGTATGTTTCTAAACAGCGACAAGTACTTGAAAATGTGCAATTGTATACATGTGATACGAAGAACATATATTGAAMTAGTTACCTATATAACTGGTTCCAACCTGCATTAAATTGACATACTTCTGACAAAGCTCCTGACAACTACCTTCATGAGGCATCTTACCAAACAAAGAGCATCAGCTCCTGCTGTAGAAAATAGTCATTKGACTAATTACGCCTGAGGTTCATACTAGTTCTAAAGTCATTTATTACTAGCTGATTTGAATGCAAGGAAATTCTTCTATGCAAGCTATTTGCAGACATAGCTCAGGACTGCATCGCTTTATCCCTATGTACTTCTAAGTGAAAGTGCAGCGCAAGTAGCTGGTTGTGTGTTGGTAAATAAAAGCAGCGCCTAAAGTATTTATGCAGCTTCAGCAGCAATTCCAGGAGCAGCAATCTTCTCGGTGTTGTGGCTATAACAAACCTGCCAGTGGCAAAATAAAACTTTGCTTTGCAAAGCAGTTAACTTTGCTGTAATTCCATACGTGTGACTAGCTGAAACTGTCTGTGGGATCACTACTTTAAAAGCAAATCAGATAAGTAGGCGAGACTAAGTTCTTACGAAATGTTACTGTAGTATATAGAGTGTCGAATGATTTGCGAATAACCGATGTTAAGTATAGCGGGTTCGATTTGCTTACATTCAGAGGTAGACTAAAATGTATGAAATTGTTGTATAAAATAAATTCTGCCTTATGCTTTCTGCTGCTTATGCTGAAAAGTAACAAGTGCTTTCYGAACTATATCCAGCAAASCAGCTGAAGTACTAGCTRGTATGCCGCCTATAGACATTCACGGAGACGATTTTACGAAGAGAGGACGAAGTCCATAATTATATGGCAATGATAGCAAACCTCAACCAAAGAACGGTGGATTCACAGGCTTACACCTGACATTCATAGGTGAATAACTAGACGACATGAGGGCTTGGATTTCAACCATGACCTAAATATTAGGCGGGCATGTGTGCTTCAGAGGCCATCTACACAATTTYCAAATGACGTTAGTCCATATTGTTTGATATGTGCGGAATTAATAGAAGACTCCAAACATGTATTTTTCTAATGTCCGTAGTTTCTAAAAATAAGGGAAAGGTTAGATACTGCACTAGGTGGTAGTTTAATGGTGGAAAGTTTTACTGCATTTATGTGTCAGTCCTCTGATAAGTGGAAAGCTGTTTGCGATAATTGTACAACTATTCATGACTAAATTAAGACAACTACAGCAGAATAAGTCCGTACAATAGAGGATACGCAAAATATCTTGTCACTCCCACGATGTACTAATTATCTGGTGGAGACTCTTCCTTGTGGAGGYCTTGAGTGGAGAATCTTGGGAGTACATTAGGTTTAGCGAAATAAAATTGCCCCTACTCTAAAATAAAAAAAGTATTGTTTCAATAAGGAATCCAAGTCGGGTACCCATTGCTCATGATAAGTAATAGACTTTCTTTTTTTATTTACGATGAGGTACGAACATTATTCAGTACCATATATAATATATACAGGGTTTGTCATCAAAGTAATAGGACTTAGTCGATTTAAAAAATTTATTGAGTCAACCGTTACAATTTTTAAGAACTTTCAAAATAGGCTCYCTCTGCGGCAATACARGCATTGTAGGYGTCACGGWARGCATTYYCCGGAATAGCCTTGAAACACACCACTTCTCGGTARGGCAACATYTGGGAAAYCTGCTTGATCATATCAAACGTTTCTGTASCAGATTTATCGAGTTTAACACAGAATTTAATCGCGTACCTCTGCTCTAACGCCACTCACAGGAACATGTCGCGTGAAAATGTTCTGACTCTCCCGGTGCTCGGAGACAACTGACCAAGCGCTTGTTTGTTAGCTAGGAACGCCCTCTACCGAATGCGGTCGGTCCGCGCACGGTCCGAAGTACAGTCGCGGCGGAAGAAAATCAGTTAAATACTTTCCGGACAAACCCTGTATGTATCGTAATATAATTTTTATGGAATTAAAAGGATTGCGAAAGAATTATGAATATAGTGTCAACCTCAAAATAAACTTAGATTTAACCAGACTGTATTCTCCTAAGTTAGATTTCAATAGTTACTAGCGGTGGAGATTTCCCTTTAGACGTGAAAGAAGAATATGTTTAGCCATACCGATGGGTCCGAAATTGATTGCTGAGTAGCCGGCATATACTCCAATAATTTTAACATCATTAGTGACGTTCTTTCCCTGTATCCGTCTAGCAAACCCAGCCAGCATCCTCCAAAGAGAAGTAGTAGGCAAATGAGAAGCCCTACGGAGTTATATTGAATAACTACCGTAGGATAGACAGAGCCCGGTCAAYTCGACCTGCCCATATTTTGGGTTGCTGATTACAAGAACTTTTTCGACAACGAAATGGCAGACGATTTAGCCTAGCTAGAAGTATCTTTATATAAATGCAAGTCGGAGTTCAKAACATCAAAGCGCATCAACAATGAAATCAAAATTAAAGCAGCAAATATAGATCAAGTCTGACAAGATTAGAACTAATGACATATTAAATAGTTTTAGTGACAGTATATACRGACTTTCAGCTACTGTAACGAAGCACTAGGTTTGTTGAGAATRTATGCTATAGATTGATCTATTTCGCAATACTTTTCACAATTGCAAGACAGGAAAGAACAAGAAAAATATTCCCCACTTCCACAAACTTGAAATAGAATACTTCATGATGAATCTATCCACCAAACCTATAATAGCTGTCAACAAAAACATAACGGWTTCAAGTAGTTTAGTTTAGCGTACAGAATTATAAATGCGTGACAATGAAACGACATCGCAAGCTTAAAAAGCTCTGATTTATGGTACGTCAAAATGATRCATTCAAAGCCGATTAAGCACAGAGTTGCGGGTTAACTTTCTTTAAAACAAATTTTCACTGKTTACGCGTCCGCACATGGTGAATACGACAGTGTGTGGGTCGGGAGTGCAACTACCGACTAGGACGACGTTTATATAGATATAACCATGCAATATTGATCTGATATAATCATCATACGGAATGTGAAGCTTCCTCTGGAATCATTATGTAGCGCCGAAAGGCTTATATTCATAGGTATATATATTATATAATTGCTGTAGATGCTGCCCACGTACCCAACATACACATGAAATTTCGTGCTGTTGATTAAATAACTCTACAATATGAACTCTCTTTGTAACAAATTTCACATAGCCACATAATATTTCAGCAGCAGCTGATTAATTTCAGAGTTACAAATAGCCAGCGTGAGTGCGCCACGGGGCGTATGAGTTATCTACTCAGCAAATTCTATTACTTCATCTTCGTGCAACTTGACATATTCTTTGTAACAAAGTGCAGTGTGCGTGTGAAGGAAAGTGGGGTAAAAGTTAAAATCCTCCTGTAACACTTTGATACTTCAACACTTTACTTCATTGTTGAGTTTCTCTCTGTTCAGCTGACAAAGTAGTTTATGAACGGGTGTTGTGTCCATTTTTTGGCTCCTCAATTTTTATTTTTGTTTCTTTCTACTCTTTGGGATTTTCAATCACGTGGTATTTCAGCGTCTTAAAACTTACATAAGTGGTTTATTCAATTCGCATGGAAGTACGTACACCTAGTTCACTCGAGTAATGCTTATGTATCTTTATATGAAGTACATGCAAGGCATTTGCGAACAAAAACATATATATGTACATATGTACATACAGTAAGTACATATAAACTYAGAATTTTCGTTCGCATGTGTTGGCGAAACTTTTGTGATACTATCGCCTTGAAAGATTATGCGCTTTCATATACTCCCACGAACTTTCCATTTCTTATGCTCTTTTGACTTATGTTTCCCTCACGGTTACTTAACTTTTTCTTTTCTTCACTGAGAAAATGCTAATGATTTAAATAAATACTATTGATTACAAATACGTTTACCATAACCGAATAGTAAAGCAGCAACTTATGAACAAATTTCGCTTCGCTTAATATTTTCCATATGAATATACTATATATGTATGTATAGGCGTGGATAAAATGAGTTTGCGAAACTGTTAATTATAATTAAACATTCTTTCTCCCATATATTTTTCACAAAACAAACCTCTTCAATTGAAGCGGTAGACATCTAGACWTTGTCTAGTAAATCAATAATAGCATCTGCATATACATGCGAATACTTTAAGACGTAATAAAATTCAGTCGAGAAGAAGTAGAACATTCAGTTTATTAAATCAGACTGTTTTAACAACTTTTATATAACGCACTGCATTATAACTTGTTGTTTGTTTACTGGCTAGCCAATAGAAATGAAGATAAAAATAACATGAATTAAACTTTTCGTTACGTATTTATATAAGCAGTTCGCAGAAGAAAACAAATAAGTATGTATGCATATAAATTTATTCCAATTATAAATTACAAAATCAACAAGTAAGGAAGGGCTAAGTTCGGGTGTCACCGAACATTTTATACTCTC
>NW_017537580.1:34773-37720 GCF_001853355.1 Bactrocera latifrons
TTATGTTAGTCGGTTAACGCACTTTTAGTGATTTTCAACATAACCTTTGTATGGGAGGTGGGCGTGGTTATTGTTCGACTTCTTCCATTTTTTAACTGTACATGGAAATGCCTAAAAGAAACGACTCTATACAGTTTGGTTGACATAGCTATAGTAGTTTTCGAGATATGTACAAAAGAGTTAGTAGGGGCCGGGGCCACGCCCACTTTCCAAAAAAATTACGTCCAAATATGCCCCTCCCTATTGCGATCCTTTGTGCCAAATTTCAAATATCTTTATTTACGGCTTAGTTATGACATTTTATAGGTTTTCGKTTTCCGCCATTTTGTGGGCGTGGCAGTAGGCCGATTTTGCCCATCTTCAAACTTAACCTTCTTATTGAGCCAAGAAATACGTGTACCAAGTTTCATCATGATATCTCAATTTTTGCTCAAGTTACAGCTTGCACGGACGGACGGACAGACGGACAGACGGACGGACGGTCAGACAGATATCCGGATTTCAACTCTACTCGTCACCCTGATCACTTTGGTATACATAACCCTATATCTGACTCTTTTAGTTTTAGGACAAGCAACCGTTATGTGAACAAAACTATAATACTCTCTTTAGCAACTTTGTTGCGAGAGTRTAAAAATACATAGGGTATATGTGTTTAAAGGCTCTCCACTTTACTTTTATATGGACATTTAAATTGAATAAACCAGTATAATGCTCTAACGCACTCTACACAGCTTTCGAAAATAATTCCACTTCTAATAAATAATTTAGCACTCTCCCATCACACGCATATTTATTTAAAGTTGTAGCGGGCAAATATTTACAGGTGTTTAGAAACTTTATGTACATCAGTTTTATTTACATCAAGTGCTAAATCATATTATGGTTAAGAAAATATGTCTACTTAATTTCGTTAAAATAGTAACGTATATTTAATCGATATAAAATCCATATTCTTACATCGACAGATATCTTCAACATAAACTCCACTAAAGTAATTTATGCACTAATTTAATCCATTTTATTTATTTATTTATTTAGTTAAGTCTATGAACATTAATTCTTACAGACTAATGGAAAATTAGGATGCTAAATAGAATTCTCAAATAATTCAGTTAAAAGTACATAAGTAATTAACTTAAACTAAAAAACAGAATTTAGGGTGTTAATGAAGGATACCCTATAGTGAGAAAAATCAAGAAGAACTTTTTCGGAAATCGAGTTAAACTCTCGCTTAGCACGCTCGAGAGGAGCATATTCAGCAAAATTAGTACTTTCCTTTATATAATAAAATGGGGAAATAGATCTGATACAACGTTGGGGAGCATTGAAGTTAATTTTCCCTAATAAATAGGGACAATCAATACCTCCATTAATAACATTAAAAACAAATGAAAGGCAGAGAACGGACCGACGATTTTCCAGCAGTTTAAGATGTAAAAGCAATAACCGGGATATATGCGATGGTATTGGGTCAACAAACTTTAGGGAGCGGAGAGCAAATTTAAGAAAAATCTTTTGGAAACGCTCGATCCTATTAATTGACGATATGCAATATGGTCTCCAGATGAACACTGCATACTCCAAAATGGACCGAACAAAGCATGTATACAGTAATTTTAACGTGTAGGGGTCGGAAAAATTTAAAGCATTGCGACGGACAAAGCCGAGTACAGAGAATGATTTAGAAGTGATATAGTTGATGTGACTACTGAAAGAAAATCTTCAAATCAAAGATTACCCCAAGATCTTTGATTTCAGTAAAGCATTTTAGGACGCGAAAATGTCATTGATAAACAGCACGAAGAGAAGTGGACCCAAGACGCTTCCTTGTGGTACTCCTGAAGACGCAATGAATGTATCAGATGGCACTCCATCGACGCTGACAACGCATCGTCTATTGTGCAGATATGATTTAATCCACAGCAAGAAAGCCGAGTGAAGCCCTAAAGATGATAATTTTTTAATTAGAATTTTGTGTGAAACTTTATCAAAGGCTTTAGAGAAATCTGTGTAGACACAATCCACCTGAAATCCAGCAGAGAATGCAGACATACAATAATCGCTAAAAACCGCTAAGTTTGAGACAGTGAAGAGCCCAGAGACAAACCCATGCTGATTGACATTAATTATAGATTTTACTGCAAAAAATAATTTATTTTTAACATAATACTCAACAATTTTCGAAACAGTAGAAAGTTTGGAGATAGGCCTGCAATTGGAGACTACATCTACCACCTTTCAGAATAGGGGTAATGCATGTCAATTTCCAGTCAGCAATAAAATTCCCAGAGGAGAGAGACTTATTGAAGATAAGCATGAGAGGATATACCAAGGCGATACAATTTTTTATAAGTACAGGTGGAAGCCCATCTAAATCCAATTTGGGAGAAGACTTAATATCGTAAATAGCCTTGGCAATATCATCCTGTGAAAGGCACAGTGTGCCAAAATTTATGGATGGAAAGTTATTAGCCGAATGAGTGGAACTAATACCAGGATCGTCGTGAACATAATTCGATGATGTCGCCAGGTGTGCACGCGGACTTATCACCCCAGCTTAAAGCAGAGGGAATGGCCGAACACGCTCTTCTAGATTTTACAAAGTTCCAAAAGAGCTTAGGGTTCGACTTGATTGAAGAGTCTGTACTATTAATAAACCTTTTATAGAAAAACTTGTCCAATTCATTGAACAGTTTTGTGTAGTGCTGGTATTGAACAAAATAAACATGAGATTTAGTTGAAGAGAATTTTCTGTAGTATTTATTTCTAAGATTTTTTAAACGTTTGCCTTGGTACAGTATGGACCTACAATAGGCAACTTATATGGTTGTGCATGTTTGAGCGGGATATTATAATGACAAAAGTCCATAATTGATTTCTCGAAAATCGAGAAAGTATTAGCTGTATCCTGTCCCGACAGTAAATCATCCCATTTAATCTCACA
>NW_017537580.1:38596-46253 GCF_001853355.1 Bactrocera latifrons
GATTTGAATCAAAATATTCACTATCATTTTTTCTTCACTAAAATTAGTATATTCATCTACCCTAAATAAAATAAAATATAATACATCTGATGAGCCAAAAAATTAAGTTAATTAATACGTTAATTTACATCTGAGGAAAAAATAAAAAAAAATAAATAAAATTAACAATATTTTAGCACCCGAAGCGATTGAAGTAACTTACCTTGGTATTCACCTAGATAGAAGACTTACGTTGAGAAAACATACATCTAGTAAAATAACTTGCATGAATATMAGAACTGGAAATTTAAATTGATTTTATATATATAAAATCTCTAAACTTAGCCCAGACAGCATTTTGTTGCCCAGACAATGCAGACACAAAATCGATTTGAATGTATGGCATTCAACTRTGAAGTACGRCATGTGCAACCAATATAGATATAATACAAATGTTACAATCGAAAAAGCCTAGAATAATCACCTGTTCGCCATGGTACATGCATAATGGAAATACCCATAAAGATCTTGGTATTCCTATGGTAAAGAAAGAAGTAGAAGATAGCAGAGTGAAATATATATATAATTTCCGAGGTCACAAAAACCCATTGGGTAATGCTTTAGTGCATTCCTGCGACGCCTAAAAAGAATTCATATACATACGACTGCATAATAAAGAGCAACGTATCACCAAAACAACTCCAGGCTTAAAGAAAAGCAAATCCAATTGGTGCTAGAGTTATATATTGTAAAGCTTAATAATCATAAGAAATAAACATTTTCTTACATGCGAAGTGGGCATGGCCCATCCTACAATAGGTTTAGGCTATATATCACCAAAATTAATAAACTAGATTTTAATCAAATTCGCTCTGGACAAAGTTTTTTGGTATCTTCATCGATGGTATGCAATTTAATGAAATTGGATTAAAACCCCACCCCGCCCACTTCCATTATAACATATTGAAACTTCTAGAAATGCAATAACTTAATAAATAAATGCGCCAGATGCATACAATTTTACGAAAGTGCTCTATAGTACTTCCGGACAACAGAAGTGGCACCGATCCACCTTTTGCTGAAATCCTATATCTTGTAAACAACTCGACCACTTTCAACCAAATTTGGTGCATTACATAAGTATAACTCGTTCATTTTAAAACATATTAATCAGTATTAAGGATAGAGGGGAAAAAATCAAATTGTACCTTAGAGAGCCTAATKTTTTGTATCGTGATATTAAGTAATTAATAAAATCGAATCAGCAATAATCGTAGCTTCCACATACCGAAAGAATTTCAAACTTCTGGTTCAAAATACTCTCCATTAAAATCTTTATAAGTTTTGCACACATTTGTCGAATTACTTTTGTTACCAAAACATGCATTTTGAACTCATGAACCGCCTCTTCAGGTTCTGTAAAACATTGAACTATTCGTTTTTCACTGACGTTCGGAAATGAAAAGATTTCATTCGGTCCCAAGTCAGGGCTGAAACAACTAAAAGTGGACGGACGACTCATCAAATTGATGTTTGAGTACTTAAAAGTGCAATTGTTTCAGTCGGTGGTTGAAAGCTGCCATTGCCGCTGTGAAGACTGATCCATCTTACCTGATTTCTTGACAGACAACTGGCAAACAGATGATWGTATATCACTCAGTATTTACTGAGATAATCACATCATCAATAAACACGGTCCCTTGATAGAGCTCCATTATCAAGGATTGAACTAAGTCACTCTTGATGAAAGTATTGGAAATTGTACCCATATTTATAAAAGTGCTTGGAAAYATGTTGGTGACTATACTTAAGGGGTTATATAATATACAATGAGCATTTTCAAAAAATCAAATTTTTTATTTTATTTCCATAATGTACAAACATTTATGAATACTCASAGAAAATTTGAATATTTTCGAAGTTACACCCAAATTTGAAAATGCGTTTTAGAGTGCCTGGAAATACAGGACCAAACTTTRAACGCGTTTTTCTCAAAATGGTATTTTCAAAGTTGGTGTTCAACATTACTCAAAAACGGCTAAGCCGATTGGTCCCAAATTAAAATATGAGATTTTTAAACATATTTTTTTTTTTTTTGGTATTTAATCGAAAATTTTTCTTCGCTGACAAATATTTTGTTTCATGAACAATTTCAGTCCGAAATTTTGGTCAAAAATTTATTTTGTCAGAAACCGCCAACTCCTTCAGTTAATKACTAGATTTAACAYTACYTTAAAAAAARMSRWTTTTTTTTTWWTWAWTTKRRAMSRWTYMRKTYMRRRRWKWWRKKKTYMMCSSMAAAMMWYYTYYTTTKRRRRRWKGKYCSGRRRWYMRSYKSMAWTYCYTTTCMAAWWAAWWWTTTTWMYWAWWMYWARKYSYWAAAWKSMRKTWAAAAWWMCMWWAMKKAWKKTTWAAWTTTKGRWYSRWWAAWTTWAAARKTTTKTYMRRAAAAAAWTYYKGRAAAWTTKKTTKTTTTTRCCTTCTAACTACATATAACCCCTTAAGTAAAATCAAACAAGTTAACGCTTTCTCGACATCAAAACAACAATGATACTATAGCATATGATATCTTACAGYTYTTGTCCGGAAAGTARTAGGAGGTATTTACTTCCGTCGCGACTGTGTCAGTTGTCTCCGAGCATGAGGAGAGTCTAGACAAACATTTTCGCGCAATGTGTTTCTATGAGTACTACAAGTCGGAAATGCAGTGTTCRTTAGAGCAAAGGTACGCGATTAAATTCTGTATGAAACTCGGTAAATSTGCGACAGAGAYGTTTGATATGATCAAGCAGRTTTACGCAGATGTCACTTTAGCAGGAARTGGTGTGTTTCGGTGGCAGATATTTTTGAAGGGCCGGGCAATGCTACCTGTGGACACAAATTTTTGAACTCAGATCATCGACTAAGTATTCRTTTAATTGTCCAAATGTCAMATTTATCAAGATCTGAGTTTCATGACATTGTGACGGGSCACTTGAACATGTGCAAGGTGTGMCCATAGATGATCCGAAAAGTTCTCACTGACGACCAGAAATTGCGACCTTTCTTGTGAACAGACCTAACCAAGGCCAGCATGCCACCGCTTCCRCTGCCGCCCTACATCCTAGATGTGGTTCCTTGAACCATGCACTTCGGYTCTTTAGTCGATTAGATAGATTGCCTTATGTGACATCGACGCAGAAGGTGCCTATTTTGAAAGTTTTCAAAGAATTGTAACGATTGGTTCAACATTTTTTTTTAATCGAGTCAGTGCTATTACTCTCCGGACAATTCCTGTAACTAAATTAGGTAGATAACTACCTGCATTCTCTAAAATARCTAGGTTTAGCGGTGAATATAAATGAACTTAGCCTCTTTTTCTTTAAGTTTATATCATTTGATGCSATATAGTATAAATAGATGTCTCTCTGTATCACATCTTTCGCGTTAAAACATTTGTTGAAGTGAAAAAATCATTATACTCTGTGGAACCTAAGGTGAGCATACAACTCAGCAATAAGGTCATCGCAGCTTAACTTAATAATGTCATTCCATTGATCCTATTTTGTAATATGTTTTCAGGATAGCAACACCAATTCTTAAACAATGGACAATGACTAGAGGTAAATTAATTTAGCAGAGTAAACTAACATGGCATGTCTGTACGCGGTTACTTGGATTCGACAATCATCAGACGAGTTTCGAACGACATTCACAATGAAGGTATTAAGAMTTTCATTGAATCCCTCCATTTGAATGGCGTCATTGGAGTCGAGATACCACCTATCGCAGAGCATGCSCTTCAGTTTCCGCGGGGAACCGGAATGACCCTCGCGCAACTTCTTTCTGATATTTTAGTTTATAAGAATGCTGCTTATCTAGAATAAACCATAAATTATGCCCTTTGTGTAAAGGGTCATTAAACTATTACTAAAATTAAGAAGTTTCGTAAATATTCGATGCAATTTAGCATTTAAATAGACACATTAAGTATTAATTTTAAGTACACATTATTTAACGTTTATGTTAATTTAGAAAATGCTTTAAGCAATTTAATGCCAAATAACACGAAGTGTCTTTGCTAAATGATGAATATTGAATTGGTTATTACTAACATCTTCTGCTGGCAAATAATGAAAACTATGTTTGCAAATTTATTGCTGCACTAAGCAACATTTATATATATATTTGCCATTCAGTTCTTTCATATAGCTCCATCGTTTAGTAGGCATCTGCATGTACAGATAGCAATGCAATGAAATGTTGTGTGCTTTGAGAAATAATTTACTTGTAAGTAATTTAATTGTATATATGTATATGAATTATGTACGAATTGCTTAAGGTATGAATATATACTAGAAGTGTTAACACGAGGTGGCAACACTGACAATGATTATCTCTTACTGGGTGTTTAAATGCCAGAGCTCTTTCGAACCATGTACAGAATATGAAAGTCGTGAAAATTATTGAAAGTACTTAGCCTTACATTACGCTTCTATCTTTCTAGAAACATAATTTCTTGCAATACATTCTCAAGATGGCTAATATGATTTCAGGCGAAATGGACTCGCAGTTTTGTTAGGAGCGTGTGTGAAATGGGAATACATTATACTTTAGAATAACAGAAAAACAGTGTGTTTTAAACTTTTAGAAATCGTGCACTCAAATGCGAGTATGCTTGAATGCTGAATATTTTCCTTCGATAGCAAGCAWCAAAGTGGCAAAATTGGTTCCTAAGGTGGAATCAAATGTGCACAGTATTGTATTGGTGGACCGCCGATTGAAGTTGCGCTGAATAACTTAAAACTTAGGCATCTCAGTAGACTGGCTTTTATTGTATCCATTATGTAGTATATGAGACATGAATAATTTTCGATAGGAAGGCTGTCACTTACAGCAATGCTTGATGGTGTTTAAACGCAATCCAAAAGAGTATGCCGTTTCATAACTGTCGACGAAACAGGGAATGGAAACGGAAACTGGGGCTCAACAAACACCATGTAAAAGTTAAAACAGCGAACTTCTCAAGTCGTAGTCTCCATCGACTTTTTGGGAAAAAACTAACCGCTCAAAGTCGAATGGCATAAAAAATAACACAGTTCTCTTTCGGCTTATGCGTTTTCTTTTATTCTCACAACTTGAAAAAGTCAATCGCCGTGCAATAATGGAATGAGCAATCTACCGCCACCACGAACACGATGGTTTTACGWAAACTTAATACTTATTGCAACACTCTCTTCATTTGCGCTTAATTATATAATTACATTTTGTGCCCCGAAACAACTAGTGCAATAACTGGATTGCAGTTTGCACGACTAATTGTCACGCCGAAAATGCCAGCGTAGATCCAACAATGCTCTCACAAGTTAAGRTAAGTGGCTCATTTCGCATACAGCTGCAGCTCAGCTACTTATGCACTTTAAGCAATTCCATTCTGAAATCTAGCTTAATTAATATTTGTTGTGTAAACCAATTAAAATTCACCCGCCATAGAACWTCCATGCTACGGTCGCATCTGCGCACATATATGTATAATATATGTCTAATGTTTTGTTGTAAATTTAATCTTACAACTCGTCTTTGTAATTATTGAGTTGAATATAGCCTGCAAGCAAATGCTATAGTGCTTTGAAAATGCATAGTAGTCGTTTGTTGCTTTTGTTTTTGATTTTGCCTGCCTGGCTTTTAGGCGTCCTTAATTCCTAGTACCTTAGCAATTTCAATGCAACAAGTACAAATGTTTGCTAATGGCACAACACTGCATTGGATGGGTGTACGGAGTATATGTATGGTGTGGAGAAATGGAAAAGTCTGTGGATTGTTTGCTAGTCGTCGACATTCGKCGTCAGTCAGCACTTGACAAATTAATGGCGTAGCAAAGTGAATGAGCTAACTGAATTGTTCAATATTGATCATTTCATTATCTGAAACTTGTTCAGTATAAAGCTGTGTGCATAAGTAGTGCGAGAAGGGTAGAAAGGCAGATAACTACAAACATACATACATACATAAATTAAAACGTAAAAACAAGGAAGTATGCAAGARTACTTAGAAATGTAGAAGAAGCCAAAGAACAAGATGCCTAAGGGGGTATTCAACCGGGATGAGTTGATGCTTAGAGACTTTAACAATGATTGTCTTAGAAAGACTATTACGACTCTAGAGAGCATATCTAAATTTTACAACAGTGGAAAAGTATCGTAAACTATATTATTGCGATAGTTCCTTATATTATTGAGAAATCCTGGAAAATAGATGAGAAGATAGGCAGTTCCATTAAAAGCATCGTTTAGTGCTGACTCTCAAACAAACCATTGAAGGCCATTGAAGACCTAAAATGTATCTACTACGAAAATCCTTACAAGTAGGGAKTGATATCTATAAATGAGATAATATCACTATCCGCTATATTTGTAAGCTAGTAAAGTTATAGTACATCTAACTTTAAGTCGGATATTTCTGCAATCACTTCCTTCCGAGAGAGACTATGGTCCATCATTTGAAAAATTGAAGCAGGAGGAATGCACTGCGACCTATGGTCTATTTTGTCCGCTTAAAAAACTAATATATGACTCTCTATCTATCCCACACCACTACTAACACACTCTCTCTCGCTCTCATCTCCGTTTACACGAATATTGTCGAATTTCATCGTCAGCCGACACAACCTATAGGAGAACCCTTTTTCTTAGTGCGSACTGCCTCAGTTCACTTCGTCTACTAGGCAGTGTGTTTGTTTGTATGTTTATCGTTGGAAACGAAGTTAGGAAGCGGATGCTGGCTGATTATCTTCAACGGAAGCAGCAAAAAGACGTTACATAAGAACAACACTTCGGTTTGGTAGAATGAATTGTATTATGTTGCATTGATTGAATGACTATTTAAWTGAATTGTGCATTTACTAATTGAAGTGTGCTACTATAGATTGCAGCAATATGCTGGCGCTGCCGCGCTCTRCTTTATCACTAGTAGTTGGCTTCTCTTAATTGAATGACAACTAATTGCATTTTATATTTAAATTGTAAGTATATGTAATTATAAATTAGATGACTTCCAAGTGCATCCTTACTGGACGTAATTGCATTTGCCTATATTTTCTTAGAGTGGACAATATTGTTTACTTACATCAAAATGAGCAATATCATTATGTTCAAAATGGCACCACAAATTCTTTTCGCGTGGTTTGTTCAGATAAGTCTCTTGCGAACTGATGGAAATATTTTAATGACACAGTAAACACGTGTTTTCTGGCACTCCAAATGGGAGGTGGATTACAACACAAGTAAAAGTACTAAGGCTATGTTAAGGCTGTTGCAAGGGAGTTACAAATCCTATTAGAACATTGCCAGTCATTTGTCAGCCTCATTTGAAAAAATTTTGACAACACATAGAACAAAGTTTATGTTCTTTCTTTAAGCTGGAATTTATTGGCTATACTTGTGTTTCTTTAAAAACACTTYTCTCATATATGTATTCAAATAAACATATCTGACAACAATACAAATTAAATTGAAAAATATTTAAGTGGTTGTTTTATTAAGCTCTACAACACCTATAAAATATTGTCCTAAATTTTCARGCTGATCCGAGTACTAGTGTCGGATCTTCATGAAATTTTACACAGATCTTTGAGATAATATTATTAAAGACTTGGACGAAGGAGTTTTTTCAGACTACAACTATTTGCAAAAAAAAAAAA
>NW_017537580.1:46593-47868 GCF_001853355.1 Bactrocera latifrons
ATACCTCAGCTCAAATACCGTATTTGTGGAAAGTTTTATTCCGCTATCGTCATAGGTTCCTAACGTATATATTATATTATATAGAGAAGGCATCAGATGGAGTTCAAAATAGCGTTATATTCGAAGAGGCGTGGTTGTGAACCGATTTCACCCATATTTGGTACATGTCATCAGGGTTTTAAGAAAATATTATATATCGAATTTCATTGAAATCGGTTGGGTACTTCCTGAGATATGGTTTTTGGTCCATAAGTGGGCGACGCCACGTCCGTTTTAAATTTTTGACGAAAGCCTGGGCGCTGCTTCTTTCTAATATTTCTTCCGTAAAATTTAATGTTTCTGATGTTTTTGTTAGTCGGTTAACACACTTTTAGTGATTTTCAACATAACTTTTTTATGGGAGGTGGGCGTGGTTATTATCCGATTTCTTCCATTTTTGGACTGTATATGGAAATGCCTGAAGGAAACGACTCCATACAGTTTGGTTGACATAGCTATAGTAGTTTTCGAGATAAAGTTAGTAGGGGCCGGGGCCACCCCCACTTTTCCAAAAAAAATTACGTCCAAATATGTCCTTCCCTAATGCGATACTTTGTGCCAAATTTCATTTTAATATCTTTATTTATGGCTTAGTTATGATCTTCGAACTTAACCTTCTCATGGAGCCAAAAAATACGTGTACCAAATTTCATCATGATATCTCAATTTTTACTCAAGTTACAGCTTGCACGGACGGACGGACAGAGGGACAGACGGACGGACGGACAGACAGACATCCGGATTTCAACTCTACTCGTCACCCTGATCACTTTGGTATATATAACCCTATATCTGACTCTTTTAGTATTAGGACTTACAAACAACCGTTATGTAATCAAAGCTATAACACTCTGTAGGACGGCAACGGAAACGTTGGGCCTATTTAAGTAGCTGTTTAGAAGTCAAAGATCTCCCAGCACGGTCTTCGTCAACGACCTCTCAACAAAATAAAGAATTATATCTAACGGCATCGTTGGAATATCAGAAAAATCAGAAATCATTTTGAATCTTTCATTTCCGTCAAAGAAAAGTGAAAGCTCGATTGATTCTAATGTGTGTGGCTTCTGCTAATTCAGCTAATTCAAACGACCGCCCCGGAGAAACTATTTTGAGTCACTTGAAAACATTAAACGTTAATCGTTACGCGCATTGAAGGCTATTGCGGAAATWGACTTTAACAACTGTTTCGTGAATTGAACACAGACACAACCGCATTGGGGTCAAAGGGTATTTCTT
>NW_017537580.1:48456-68683 GCF_001853355.1 Bactrocera latifrons
ATTTTGCTGGTATATTTCTATCTCAGATGTAAAGTATATGTAATGTAAAAATCGACGGATGCCATTAAATTTGGCATGTGAAGGTGAAAATTAGGTGGGGATCTAGGTCATTTCAATATAATATTACTGATACAGGTTTTGTCGATAACCGGAAAGGTAGATATTATAATTAATTGCTAAGGAATGTATAACCTAAGGCTAACATAATCGTATAAATTTTGATTTTTTCCTTTATAATTATTTTTAAAATAAAATGAAAATAAGAGGAAATAATAAGCAGCATGTGATGTGAATTTGGTTCAAATCGGTCAATGAAATATAAATTTTTGTACAAATCCGTATTAGTTCGTATCGAAAAACTTTAGCCTTCCAAAGTGTTTGAAACGAAGCTGTTCACTTTGATAGTTTGTGACAATATTTATTTTCTATTTGATAAATTTCTAAAATCAATGTTGTTGAAGTGGCAACAGCAAAAGTTCCATTCCGAAATATCGGAGTATTTAGGCCCAAAACAATACAACAGAACAGTTATTGATTTATTTTTCATAATTTTTATTACAAATGAGTTTTTCTGCAACTTGAAGCATAGTTCACAAAAAACCCAAACAACTTTGGAGCACTAAATAGTTTGCGGTGGTGAACACGCAATTGAAACAAAGCACTTGTAGCAATAATTATAAAATTTTTGCGTAAAAACTATTACCAACCAATAAATGAAAGTCAGATATTAGAGATTGTGTTTTCTAAACTTTGCTGTAGAAAATGGCCATGTAATAACCTCAGTCTCTTTTTTCGCTTGGAACTTAACAAAAAATAATAATATATTAATAATGTTGAAAAAATATGGGCAAATGGTTCATAAATCTATCCAGTAAGAAGATTTCACAACCAAAACCTGGAAATATTTCACAAATTGTTGGCCATGATATAACTAAGTAATAATAAGTATAATCAATTTTAATAACACTTTTGCTTAGCAGAGCACAATTTCGCTAGAGGCGTCATAAAGCAAGATGCAATTTAGTTAAGTAACGCTCAATTTTTCTGTCATTAAGCGAAAACAAATTACCATCGCCAGAGCTACGAAAACAATGCTGCATGAACAATGGAAATATAAGTGCAAAGCAATTAGGCAGCAGAATTAATATTTTGTATGTTTTCTATACCCTGAAAATGGTAAATTTAGTTTGCCGCATAGCGTATTACCCAAAAAGAAACGTCAAAGGCCCTATAAATGTATAATGAATAAATGAACAGCATGACAAACTGAGTCGATTTAATCAAAGGCGTGTAATGAGAGAACAACGAACGGTGTTTTCAATGCTAATGCTACAAAAGTAAACCCCACATTTTTTCCTCACTCTTTCGGCATTTCTCTTCCGTAAGGTTTGCCGTTTAAACATGGAATGATATACGATCCAACACAGAGTCGAAATTATTAAAATTTACTACCTAAATTCGGAGTCAGTTGCCTCAGCTTGAAGAGCTTCCAATTTATTGTCGTCATCATCCTTCTATCAGATCAACAATTGAGCGTCTAGTGGAAAAATTTRAATCCACAGACATATCACAAAATGTTCCGGTGCCAATGAGATAAGGAAGTGCCCGTCGTATCGAGAATATTGCTGCCGCTAGCGCATCAATTGAAGAAGACCCAAATCAGTCTCTCAGTCGTTGGATATCTCTGTGACGGCGTTGTGGCGAATTTTGCGAAAAGATCCTRACCTACATCCATACAAGATCAAACAGATGCAAGAACTGAAGCCGCTTGACCACCAGAATCGTCGTATGTTCGTGAATTGGGTTGTGCAACAACTTGAAATTGATCCGGATTTTCATCGAAAAATCATCTTCAACGTTGAGGCACATTTCTGGCTGAATGGTGCCGTTAATAAGCAAAGTATGTATTATTGGACAGTTAGCGATCCCCACGTACTGCATGAGTCGCCACTGCGTCACTGTGAATGGGAATCGCTACCGCTGAATGAGAACCGAATATTTTTGGCCAGATTTGGATGATATGGACTTGGTCAGTGTGTGGTTCCAACAAGACGGCGCCACACGGCGAGTATCACAATTGATTAATTGAAAACCTTCTCTGGTGAACGTGTTATCTCACGAAATGGCACAGTCGATTGGTCGCCTCGGTCATACGAGTAAACGCCGTTAGACTATTTCCTGTGGGGATACGTCAAGCCTATGAACTTCKTTGCAAAATCGAATGTGAAATTGCAGCAGTATCGGCCGATTTATGATTGAAAACCATCGAAAATTGGGTTTAGTGTCTGAACGGCATAGAATGTACTTTTTTTAAATGAAAATTCATTTATGAGGAGATTTTAAATGTCTCTTCACTTCACTTCTATATAATCAATATTTGAACCACAATTTGTTTGCTAAAATAAGGTTAAATTTGATTATTGTTACAATGTACCCTAAAGCTAACGAGAATATTAATAATAAATTCCATCCGAATTTAATCCCTTCTTACTTATTATTTGTTCCAAAATAAACCGGAAGCCTATTTGGTGTGGCATGTGGTGAGTCATTAACCGCTGTTGTTGTTAAGCGGTATTTAGAAGGGCGTAAAATTAATATTTTCATAAAATGGCAATGAAACGGTTTCTGATGTTGACTTTATGGCTAATTTTAGCCTAATGTCCCCATCAAAACGGAGGTGTGATTAAATACAAACTATAACATTTGAGTTACAAAAGGCGTACATAGTATAAAGTGTGACCGCACAATCTATGTAAATATAATCTATACTAGCTTCACGAGTAATTACGAACATTTGTGTGCGACCCATGGCAACAAGTACACAAGTACATTATAAGAACGAATTTGAAGCTGAAGCAATATTTTATGGTGTGGGATTTATAGAACCCTTGCAGGAGATCTACCCACTCATATTTTTAGAAAAGGAAAGCACTTAATTTTGCCTTTGGCCTAAGACTTCTAACTAGCCTATTATGGTTTTATTTAAGCTAATTATCTTCTAGATGTCAAGGCACTTATGACTTTCTGTGGAATATAATAACGCAATTACGCAACACATTAAGTAGCGCCGAGCCTTCCGAAATCATTTGTCAAAAATTTCATGCCAAAARCTTGATGGATGAATTGCCACCCAAGCAATCAAATGTCAACACGAACGTCGACCCAGCTTAGTGCCCACTCCCTTAGGTTTTCACGGTGATTACGTTAATATTATATACAACCGTCATTTTATCGCAACACTCACACATACATGCGCAYACAAGCAAGCAGGCGAATGAAATTGCGAAAATGCACACATAAAATCGAAGCAAAGTTTAGATAACCGAGCGAATGAACGACTGCCCAACTGGCCGACAGCGACGAGAAGACCACAGATTTACGCAAATTTCATGCGTCGTCGCCGTCGGGTTTTAGATCACACATGCACAGGGGTATAGTGTTTCTGTCGGAACGAAATGGAAATTTCAATCATTTTCACTGGAAACATGTACGTGCATGTGTTTACACGCTGTCTCTGTTGGTAAGTATAGTCGGCGTGTTGTTTACGAAAGGATAGCGCTACAATGCAGCGGTACGTAGGAATTATGCAAATGCCGTTTAATTCTAACGTTCGTTGCTGCTTCATGCTTCAATGCATAATTGTCACTCGCAAGTGTGAGATGAATATGCAGATACATGTGTGTGTGCGCCTGTGCCTGTGCAAATGCAAACCGGTGACGACAACCTTTCAAATTGCGTGAAAAAGACCGACAGTTAGCGGATGCGCTGAGGTCGCGTTGGTTTTCGCACACGACTTGGTGACTGCCGGTGGCCAACAATTGGACTGGAAGCACGGACGCTGTGTTATATTGTTCGTTAATTTTTCACGAATCGTGTATTCAGTTTTGAAAAACTAAAACCGTCTGCAGTTGCATTAAAAATTGCAATTCTTAACAGTTTGGCTTGAAACTTAGATTTGGGGTTTTAGCTTAGAATAGTACATTTTCGAACCCAACATTGAGTAAACTTTTTATAACCGGTCCTCGATCTCTAGSAAACAGTAGTATAGTGGCTTCGAAAGGCTTGCTGTTAAACGAAAGATAAAATCAACCAGCCTTTAGAAAGCAGTTTAAAATTTATGACACACCATATTTGTCCATTAACCATTCCATTATTTAAGTAGTTATAAACAATGGCTCACATAAATTTTTTTCTCAAATGATGGCATAAACAATTATAAAATATTTGCAGCGTTCCAACATTTTTCTCCAAAGGCTGTGCTCGAAACACTTTTCATAAGTATTTTTTGGGATGACCTTCAGCTCTTTTAGCTCTTTTGTTTGATCTCGACGATGTATTGAAAACGTGTTCCACAGAGACAATTTCAATTTGGGGAGCAAGAAAAWTTACACCGTGAGAAATCTGGTGAATATGGTGATTGATCGATGGTATTCATTATGCTTAAACTCGATGATAATCGTGGCTCCATGCGATKGTGCGTTGTCATTGTGTAAAATCCATGRATTAATCTTCCACAATACCCTCCGTTTTCGATGCAAAGGTCTCAATACGGCTAAATAAAACTGCTTACTGAACGTCAAAATATTCACCAAAATCATTCAAACGGACTCGCAAGGGATGCCGAGCTCTCTTGCCATATCTCTACTACTTTGCTGATGATTTTCAAGCATCATATCCTTCACTTTTTCTAATATTTTCATCAGTTAAAGAGGTCGAAGATCRTTCAGAAYGTCGATTGTCTTTGAATTTTRCAATTTAAGACAACTTCTTTTTCGATTTTTTTATCCAMATCAAATTGGTATAACCTCAGACTGAGGAGTACCGATTTAAGCACCTGCTGTATAGGAAGCAAAACTTGATGTCATGGACGCTAATGCCTTTACCTTTTTAATGAGGAATAGTCTCTTGTACGAATTCCACTCGAAACTTTGTTATTGTTTTACAAGTAATTTTATTTTGACAAGAGGCCGGAAAATTTTTTGAAAGAACTTCATTTTAAAGCGATTGATGAAGACCTATCCCAATGTCGGTTCGATATTCCTCACTGAAAATTATCAGACATCCACTGAAATTCATTACTGAATGAAAAGCGAATATTTGATTGCTCGCTAATAATTAATAATTTTGTAATATTATTCTAAAAAATTTCAAAATCRGCTCAAACCACTACTTAAGCAATGCTAGCAATCTTAATTTACTTACAAAGTATCTAGAAACTGTAAGGATTATGACTTGTCTCTAGTACGTTGAACTGAACTTCACTTCCACGTAGCTATTCAAAAAGAAGGAATTTGTGGMTTCATAAATAAAATTCGATCACTACCTGACAAATATATCAAACAAGATGGTGATGGTGTCAAATCGATGCAGCTGTTTTGCTAAAATACATCTAAAATTATATATTAAACAGAAAGTGTTGGTTAGTTTAAGACTTGAAATTAAATATAAAATTTTATTGAAGACGAAMAATAAATTCTACTTACCAACAAAGRATATTAAAAGGTTATTTGRGAAAGGAAACTTGGTTCCAWTAAAGCAAAAATTAMATTTTTTCTTCATTTGCTATTTCTTTAATTTTTAAGGTTGGATGATCGAAGAGTGTTTCTATTMGAGAAAGAAACCTTYCAATAYAGTKTATAAYRCTTATTTATATYTAAATATATAGACAAARTATTAGACCAGAAATCTGAACRACCGGTTRTATGGGAGATATGTGGTATWATGGTCCGATCTGATTGACTTCGATAAATGACAAATGGAATATAAAAATGYACTTATGTGTTTAATTTCATTCCATTAACCCYGCTCTAACATACATTTTTTGATATGTTCAAGTATTTCTAATAATCCATATACTATGAGGGTGGTCCAAGAAACACTTGGTTTCACAACCAGATGTTGATGTTCCGGCAACTTACATTTACCAACATATAAATTCAGCTAGTCGGCTACTGCCAAATTGCTTTTATTCGAAATTTTTGGAAACTTATGTTTTGGTCAGCGTGTACGAGCAAACATGTCCGCGGATTTAAAAGAAATTAAAACAGAACAATATCGGTCAGTGATTGCATCTGCTGTCTTATATTATAGGCTTGAAAATTTCCGATTTTTGCTATTTTTTGACAGATGTCGCTTGRAGTCTACTGCCTCCTTTGCGTTTACAGCATCAGAGGTAAGCAGTTGTATATTGCTAATTAAATTATGTGCAAGTATATTAACAAAAACAAATTTTAATATTTTCAGATGACAGTTTGCTATCCATTTTTCCAATATTCTTAACTTTATCGCAAACTTTTTCCGCATTACAATCAATTACTTACTTTTAATTTTACTCTATTATCTTGTAACGTAGTTAATAATAAAAGAATTTTTTCGTTAAATTTATATTGATTTTCCAAAAATACCAACGTTTCTATTAATAATAATAAATATAATGTAAATTAATAATAAAAATCTTATTAATCTCTATTTCACTTTTTTTTTTTAAATAAATAAACAAATTTCACTATCAGCTGTCTAAATGCACAAGTCTGCCGTCTGTCACCATTTCAATGCGTATTTGCTTAAGGCGCATTAATTTTGCTCGTCTGTCAGAGCTAATAGCCGTAGTTTCACCATCACAAGCTAATAGCTAAATGATGGACAAATTAAACACATTTTGCTTATTCCATACATACGCTTAAAAATGAATTGGGTTGGTAAGGCGGACAAGAACAATCAGCTGATATACAATTTAGTTTGAAATTTCGAATTTGTTAACGAAATATAAATATGCTATACAAATATATTTATTTTAGTTATTTGAGATTTAGAATACTTAAAACTGAAAACAAATATTCAAATTTGTTTTTATTTTAATTTTACACTCATCCAAAAAATCTATAATTTTGTTTTGTTTATATTTTCATCCGTCAAAATGAGGTTTTTCGCTTTGCTAACTACCTTTTTTTCTTTTTTGGGAAAAACCTTGGTATTGTGAAACTGAACTGGCAATGCCTCTAGTTCAATATACAAGCTATGATAGCTTATGACAAGCCCACATAATTATGTTGGCTAAGTAGTCCATACAAAATAAGCAAAACCTGTCTCCACCATTGAAACCGTGGCCTTCCTGGCCGTCAATACCGGCTTGGGCACTGTTTGGGACGATTCACCGGTCTTCGACCTGACCGTTTTGTAGGTTATACCAAGACCTTTCAAAGATGTATAGTATTGTCAGATACGAACTCTGTAGCACTTTATACATAGCCGCGAAATTCAAAAGAAAAAAGGCGGAAGGAAGCTATTTGACAACCTAATATATAGAATATAAGTTTGCTGATCGCTGCGAGCTATTACAAAATGTCATCTGACGTACGAATGCCGCATTTTGTGTAAAATTGCATTTTAAATAAAAACATGCGCAATTAAGTGAACGCGCACCGGTTACAAATTGCTATTTAAAATAGGTAATTTGCGCTAATTTGTTAAATGCATTAAAAGCATTTAATAACAGCAATTTAATTAATGCTCAACAAAAATATTAATAATAAAAGCGATTATTTTTTATTCGAAATGAATATTCATTTTTAGACAAATAAAAACAAGTATTTTTTACTAMATATTTTGTTTTTGCAAACAATCTTTTACTGCTGGATGAAATGCTAAAATTCATGGCCTCACGTCGTGTTTGGAATGGTAACCTTTTCCCCGAAAATTTGTTTATTTATTGTAGTTTTAGCTGAAACCCGAACTCGCTAAAACGAGTTTTAAATTCACTTTATTTCAAAGACAAAAGGAAAATTTACTAAACCGATTCGCAAAAATGTGCGGCTTTCCACGCTGATCTTTTCAATTAAACACAAACGAATACATACATATGCAATTTACTTATATGTATTCATGCTCACATAATTTAAACGTATGKATGTGTATGAGCTCCTGCGCATAAAGTTATTTAACAAAACAATTGGGTTTAACTCGCGTGTGTTTTTAAATACACAAATGTAGACATATGTACATACATATGTGCCTGGCATACTCTCATATGTCGGAGTGAGCCTAACATACTTATTGGAGTGTGTGTGGGAAGGAGAGTCATGCAACTATTTTTCGAATTTAGCAGCAGATGTGTTCGATTTCATGCCGGTGGACTCGACGGCCATGGGTAACCTCACCCGTGGCCTGCAAGTAGAATTTCAATTAAGTCGTTACATAAACATTTCAGTTTAAATATATTTATATAATTTTTTTCTGAATTGTAATTCAATAAAGTTCGGCGAAATAAAAACATAAARGCTCACCAAATGAATGCATAATATACTGAACGTGCTGGGCTCAGTATGCCGCAAATGTTTTCGCGAAAAAATACTTCGCGAAAGACAAATATTTTTTGAGCACATTACAATGTATTTATGTTCACAAATAAAAATAAGAAGAACGAAGTTTGGTCAGTTTTAAATATTTCGCACAGCCATGCATTTGTAGAAGTTAATACGATTTAGGATAATTCTAAGACCTTAAATTAATTAAAATGTAGAGTTGTACATATTAAATTCATCAGACAAAATCACGCATTGAAGTTATCCTCCTTCTGTAGTTTGCTCCTTTGATGGCAGCTTTAACGAATAATTCGGAGAGACAATTTTGTAATCATATTCTAGCCTACTTATATACTATAAATGAAAGTATCTAATCTACAAGTATATTTCCCAAAGTCCATATTGTTGTATTATTGCGTATACGGTTAATATTTTCTAAATGGATCGGTCAGTACTATAACAGTAATGTGATGTAGACTTTAATTGATGGATATGCCGTGAACAAAATACCTTTATGTAAACCATGAAGTGTTACTCATGGTTCTAGGTATAATATTTATATAGCGCACGAAGTGTGATACTATGTTAGGGCATGGAGATGAACCCAAATTGTTGAGTCATATTTTGACAACCAATTCTTCCTATATGTTACCCATTACATCCTAAAAGCTAGCGATCTTCATCGCTCGGCAAATCGTTTTGTTTTTACAGCAAACTTTTTAAGGTGGTTACCGACATATTTCAATCTCAGTCTAACAAAAGATTGGCAATAGAAGAGGAAGTATCAGAATGGTTCCACAACGCCTTCCTTCAGGCAGCAAAGAGTATCCAAGAGAATACTAAACCTTACCSCCGATTAGCATATTAGACACAATTACAACACATATAATAGTGGCAAGATTTTCATTGCTAAGAAATAGTACTTCGGATTACCTTTTACGGTTCCCTAGGGAACAAGTGGATACCGCGTGTTTTACAAGTTCTGGTTGTTGATCAGCGCTTTTTGAGCTCTTCGGAAATCTAATGATTTAACGCCACTAGGCAAGCAGACATAGGAGAACCGACTCGGCTTCAATCCGACGAAATTTGGTAAAGAGTGCCTCGTCCAGCTCTTCGGCTTTGCACTTTGCAGCAATTCCGCTGTGGCCAGGCACTCATACAAATATATTATATAATCAGCTTGAATGTAATGTTATTCTAGTTGTGCACTCCACTAGTTTTGGCCGCACAGTCAGTGAGTGAGTCAGAGCCAGTATAGTTGCTAAACTGTCGAAGTGAATGCACACCTCTCTAAAGAAGGCTGCACTCCGGAGCAATTATGCCATCATTTTCTAGTGATCTAAAACTAGAGTCGATGTAGAGCTCCCGACAGGAGATTAACAAAGGGAGAGCTTGAACTTCGATCCGTCCGTGAAGAAGTTAACTGAACCGCTACTCCAACGACTACGCCGCATGTACAAAGGTTCGGGAGAAGATACTGCGATGCAAGGATCTAAGTTGGAAGGAATAAAATCGAAACATTAWAGAATTTCAGTGTGTCCCTGGCCGGAGAACTTCATATTTCCAGCTTCTCTGATGTAATACCGACAAGGCATATTTTTTTTAACTCGCAAAATGCTCGGCTCGCTCACCCGGTAAAGAACACACACATTAACAATTGCAAACATGTTAGCATGCGGAGCTCCGAAACCGCTTTTAAGCTGTTCATTCTGTAATGTTTCCGTAACTGTAGTTCACGTTCATACAGTCTCTTATATCAGATAAATAATTAATTTMATTTTACACTGTGTCCCGCAATCTCAATCTCAACGCAGTAATTTTGTTGGCTGCCAATCAAAGCGCATTTTTTTTTTTATRTAGCTTAATTAGGACCGCATATATCTACGTAAGCTTAATCCAATCTATAAGAGAACTAAGCAAATTTCTTCTACACATATCATCCAAACCTCATTATTTTTGTCCTGCAACTAAATTGGTTCTGCTTCTAATGTGTAATATCTGTGTATAATTTTGGAAGAACATATGGGAGATTCTTTACCYGGGTCCAGACGTTGGCTCTCGATAGCTTGGCCTAAAACTGTTGTGATTAAATCTCCAATAACTGTACGCATAATATCAGTGAAGGAAATATGTATTYAAATACGACTTACCCGTATCATACTTCAAAATGGTCCACTTAATTATAATTGGACTCAAAACATTTGTTTTATGCCCAAATTAATGGTCTGAAAATAAAGAGATATATATTATTAGATACCTCAATGCTTCGTCAGAACTTATGGTTGTTGTCAATTTTACTACAACAAGAAAAATTTTTAACTTTGGCAGCATCAAGGYTAATATATGCTTCTCAGTTGCATTTTTTATAGCACAAAAAAAAGATGTATATTTTAATTTGATCGGAGTTTAATTCACAACTACATGCTRAAAAACTTTGTGAAGAAGCRAACATAGAACTGCTTAGAAAAAAATTTATRTCGAAGTTCGAAAATAAGTGGCTGCAGCCAAAGATTCCATCGTTTATAAGGACAGTCGTCGTATTTTCGACACATGACCCCATTTCCTATGCTAAGCGAATCGAAACTACAGAGTCGCTCCAATTAATCATGGAAGATGAAATATTGATAATTTCGAAAAATATCAAAACCTGGAATTGATGGCATACCAAATAGAGCATWAAAAAAATCAAWGACTATRAGACCCAGCTTGTTCGTCAAAATKTACAACGSGYGTATTAAAGAAGAGATGTTCCCCTACTTGTGGTAGGTACAATGTTTKGTTCTACTTTGAAAACCAAAAAGCCACYTGAAGAACCTACATCTWATCAACCTTTGTGCATGCTCGGTAAGATTAGCAAAGTGTATGAAAGTATAGTAAGAAACTGCTGAGTTAGCGAAGCAAAAATCCGGCGAATTATCATAGAGATAATATGGCTTTATAAAAAAGAAGTCCACTATTGACGAACTAAATATCAAGTCKTTGATACTGGAAAATGCATAAACTGGTAAAAGATGGAAAGGCGGTGTGATGAATGCGTTTAACTTCGCAAAGTGAACAAATATAATCCATCCTCTCTATGAAATACGTGCACTCCAGTATCTCGTGAATATTATAATGAGCTATTTTTGAACCTAAAAACGCGAAAAAATCGCATATACGCATGATTTCGTAGTGGTAGCAGTGGTTAAATATCTAGATGACCTCCGGCTCAAGTGCAAAGAAAGCATAAATGGTCTACGTTAATGATTTGCTTCCAAGAGCTTAGAGTTGGCTAAGCGGAAAATAGATGTCTCGTTAGTAAGCACAAGGAAGGTGGAAAAAAGAGTATCAAATTGTATACTCAACATAGGAGAATGCAACATTATTTCGCGGCTTCAGCTGAAGTATCTGTGCTTTGCGAGCGATGTCAACCGAACCTGCTGAAGTTCCAGCTGTTATGCCGTCCATTAGGCCAGCTATCAGAACCGTCTGTAGACGGAAAAGAAAAGTTAACCAAAAGCAACACAATGTGGCTATAATTTTAACAAATCTTAATCAAAGGGCTGTGAACTCACATACTAATCTTGAACTCCATTCGCAGATAAAGAGACAACATGGAGACCTAGAYTTTCACTTAACCYGAATCGAACATGGATGCTTTAGAAGCTATCWGTTTCGATTCCATCATGACCTTAGAAGAYTACTTTTTCAATACCCTCGTTATTCAAATATAAGTGAAAATTTAAAAATTTCACTTAGCGGTAGTCAGCGAAGCGTCAGCACTAATTATGACAAAACTAGCACAGTATATCAAGCGCCAGTCAGTCCATTTGATATGATTTGATGCACTATATGCTATAATTATCCGATTCCAATGRCTCCGACATATGAACAGCTTCTTGAAGAGAAAACGCAGTGAGCRAAACTTTTGGTCAATATCCCAAGAACTGACAGGCAAGTTTGCATATATACATACATACGCACGTGTCTAAATCGACAAAATTGGTCACGCTGATCATTCAAGTATGGTATTCTATAATTATGTACTTTGACAAACTCAATATATTTACCTTTTTAATTACTAATTAGCTGGTACTTTAGTTTGGTACTCAAGTAGCAAATTTGAAAGCATTCTCCCGTTTTTTCGGAAACTTGCTTATTAATCACTATCTATTTAAACAAATAGAACAATTATAACTATTTCATTTATCAAAATTGGAATTTGAGTTGGGAGTTCACTCAATCTTCTTACCTCTTTGAATTTAAATAAATGATTTGGTTGTTATGGAAACTGTGAGCACGTGTTGCGCTTATGAAATAAATTTGGTAGATGAAAAGAGCGCTGTTCGTGCTTTGTTTCGTATGAAAGTGAATAATGATTCTGTACAGCGGTTTTATTGCCTATCAGATGCGGTTGAATAATAAATTTAAAAAAAACTTTTTCTTCTATCAATTTATTAAATTTACTAAAGCCGATTTAATTTTTTTTTTTATCCCGATTTCGTTAAACCAATCAACGTCTTAATGTAATCTGAGATGAAGCAATTTCCATAATGCTCATAAATATGCATCGAGATGTATTATAAGAACTTAAATTTTAATTTAAACGCGTTTTCACCTGCGTTATTAATTTAAGGGATTTTCATAAAATTGAATATGCATGTTTGACACTAATTAATTGTTGGTAACATTGAAACTTATTTAAATCAATGTACCGATGTATTGGCGACAAAAATGTAAATAAATTCAACGCAGAATTTTTTGTTATACTTATTTTATTAATTTTATAGATGCTGCAGMATTTGTGCGCATGTCTGTGTCGATRTTTGCTCATTTTGCGGTCATTTGTGCACAAATTACAATGCATTATTCATTTTAATTATGGAAACTGACCGCAACTGTTGCCCGAGCTAAAGGTGCGACTAATGAAACTGCTGTRTGGGTTTTGCATGTACGAATGTATGTGCCGGTAGGATTTAAGGAGCGCTTTCGCTTTTGCTGTTTCCCAGAGGCTTTTGTAAATAAGCCAACACCGTGATATTGACTTAAGCCTTAACGCGTTTGCATTTTGATAAATATCTTCATAATCCCTGCAACACGTTTTTAATATGAATTCTGAGTATGTATGTATATTRATTGAATTAAAAATGAAAATAACGGAATGCCTCTTCGATACGTGTGGTAAACGATAGCAGTGTGAACACACAACTCTTTAAACAGCGATAACTTTATTTTGTTTTAATTTGTTCATTTCCGGTGCATCAGTTGGACTGGAAGGTTTTTTAATTTTAGCCTCATGATACCTAATAGCCTGTATATAAATTAAATATTTGATAAATACTGAGTAGTACCCTATGAAGCAGGTTTTATGGTTTTTATTAATAATWCCAGCAATTTTCGAAATTTCGGTAGTAGTTTTTGAGTTCAACATAACTCACAGTCTCGGTGCCTTTTTTCCACCGAGCCTTTGTTGGARCTCTGAGAATACTATAATACGGTTGGAGAACAGATCCGAAAAATACGGCAAAAGAAATTGGTATCCAAGTTTATAAAATTCCATCACCGTTATTACTGWTTTTTAACAAGGTGGCATCGATGTCGATAAATTGCCGATAAGTCCAGCAGCTTCCTTTGAAAGCCCAACTTTGTTGGCAGAATAGTCAACTTCATTGAGTGATAGTTGAAAATTATATTGTGGAATCCTCTGATATTTTTGGTTTTGTGAGTTTTTTTGTACGCCCCCTGACTCCATCGCAGCGCAAACTACATGCAAACTGTTAAGGTAATTCGAGTACCGATTTCATAAAATCAGTGTTAAACTATAACATACACGTTCAGTTAATTTTGCAAAGATATCATACATATTAGTCAATATACATATATGGTACGAAGCTCAGTGAAAGTTTGAAAATCTTTATGTAGAGTATATGGGAGGAAGCTAGAGAAAATATTTACCCGATTCTATTAAGGTTTARCCCGTGGGTGCATTATTATCGGATAAAGATTATATAGGCTATATTAAAATCTACATATTCGGTTTAACATCAAGTGCTTTTAAGACTTTTGTTCAAAACTTGCTTAAGTTATATAATGTGGAAATCAAAGGATTTTATGGGTTTTAAAAATATAGTCTACTAGAAGTAGGTGTTGTTTTAGTCTGCTTTTGTTAGAAGGTATGAGAGAACGGGGAAAGAACACACTACAAGTAGGCGTACGTACGGACAGTCACATGACTTCAAAAAGGCAGCGAGTAGCGACAAAGAAATATAACGACAACGGAAGACTTAAAAAGAAGACACACTTAGTCGACATGCGGACTAGCACTGAGCAGGTTAAAATGAATTTTGTGTAAAATAATCTTTTTATTCAAATAAACCTATGTTAAAATAAACGCAAGCTTAAATAAACACGAACCCACCCATAGGATAATAATAAGCAACAAATATGATTGATTTGAGTCAGTAGTTCTTGAGATATAGTTATGTATGTGGATTACAGTGAGGTGAATTCGATTCGTCTCCTCATCCTGAGMATTTACATATGTGTATATAAATGTGTAATATCTGGAGGTGGAGAAACCGATTCTCAGTGTGAAGCAATTACCCGCCTCAAGGACAACAAAGTGGCAGTGGCCGATGGGGTACCGGCCAAGCTTTTCTAATACGTCAACGATAAACTGATTAAGTGCATGCATCAGATTCTTTGACGAATATGGTCGAATGAAAATGTTCCCGACGATTGGAACATAAGTGTACTCAGCCTATTCCACAAAACGGGGGACTCCGCAATCTAATCTGAATCGACATCGATAACAATCGCGCCATTAGTTCTGCCCTTTTCACTTTTGATAAGAAAGTGAAACGTATGGGTAAGGTTGTGAACGAAAACAAGAGGAAATATCTCCTATAATTAAATAAACAGTCATCGCATTCGCGACTATGCTCACACGTCACAATTCGTGTATCTTGGAGTCTGTATTAATACGACTCGGCTATAACCGCGCAAGCAAGCGCAGTTTGTGCCAACGAAGATGAAAATATATTATTATATACAGCTATGCACAAATAAATAGCACACTTGTGGATGTAAATATTTTAGGTCGAATTTTCCTTATATTGTATATTCAGTAGTCGAAAGTCTTTTCGTATTTATAATCAAACTTCAACTTATTTTTTTTCATATTTATACTAATACTTAATAAAGAAATATGTAMMATTTTGGTCGACCTGTTTTTTGCCATTTTCAGTGTAAAGCTTTCATCAGTATAAATCGAAATTTCGAAATTTCCAGAACGGAAGCGAGTGAATCATTGTTGTGCTGCACGAACTGATACAGCATCGTCTCTGTAAACTTCGCAAATTTCGTTGGTGGCTTGCGTGGCATTCTTCCCTTTTTTATAAAAAAATTTCAGAATAAAACGAAATTCTTCATTATTTTCACTCATTTTTGAACAACTGTAACCTTCCCTCATCTTCCCCGAATTTAAATTGTTTTTAGTTAAATGAAGCTTATCTCATCTTTTTAACACTATATGGTGATTGGTGGCACCGGAAGGCTCCACACGTAAAACCACTTACAAAATTTACTTGGCCTAAACTTCTCCAGAGGGCATGGCAGAAGACGCTTTGTGACGCATCAATCGAGAAACCGCATTCATCAACTAAAAAATAAAAAACTGCTTATTGCAGAGACAATTTTAAGCTGTGTGGAGAGAGAGAGATCTGTAAATTGGATATAATAATCCAAAACATGCTGCTACAACAGTGAAGCATTGGGATAGAATGGCTGCAAAAAGTCCGGATTTTAACCCTTTGGAATGATGTACGATCAGACAATAATAACTGAAAAATAGATTTTTGGGCTGGATTTAAGGAAGTTTGGTCTCCATTCCACGAAGTAGATACCAGAAACTGATGGAGAGCTTAACTCTCAGCTGTCAAGCTGTCGTGAAAAGTCGCGGCCATGCAACAAAGTATTAACACGTTAATAACTAATATAGTAACTTTTCTACATTCTTTCAAATAAAAGCTTTTTTTTTTACAGAAATTGTTTCGAAAAGATATCTTCAGAAAATTTCTTATATATTATTCCATGTAGCGCTACAATATCCGAAGGAATTTTCTAGACCGGGACACTATAGTACATACATAGCAGTTATACAAACTGAACAATTAAAATTAAGTGCTTCTATGGAAACATCTTTGTTCTAGCTTCGGTGCAACCGGAGTTAATATTTTTTCTTGCACATAAAATTAGCCCATAATGCCCATTAGCCTTTGGGGGTTTACTTAAGTTTAATACGTTCTCTATTTACTCGAAAAATATCAATATAACGTCAAAAGTGGCTCTCCTAAGTATATGTCAGGAGGTTAAGCACTAACATACTTATATGTGTATATTTTTATTTTTTACTTATCAGATACTACTTCTATGTACACTTATCTAATATGTAGTATGTAATATGTGTATATATATTGCTTATGTGCCAGATGTCACCCCTTTCTCATTCTATAAAAGTTTTATATAGAATGTAAATATTATCAGTTATTATCAGTTATTCAATAATAATTTATATGGGCACTTAAATCCTTTACCCGACATATTTAATTTATTTTTTTCTGTGAAAGTTTTCTCGGATTTCAGCAACTTTTCAATTTAGCCACACAAACTTTAGGGTAGCCCACGCAAGCAAAGTTTAAAAACAAAGTTTTGTATTACCTTTGGGCAGACGTCACACACTTCAGCCTATCGCTCGAACCTTTGCTTTAAAACTTATCGCTTAGTAAAACAAATACGACTACAAAATTAAATTATTACCTCGTCACCGCAAAAGAACGCATGACAAACAAGCCGCACCGAAACGCCCACGACACGCCTTATGGTACATATCGCCCTTCACATTGTTTGCATTGGTGAGCAGGTGGTTTGGCTTACTTGCCGATACTTACTTCTTATTATGATGCCACATAAACACATCATCTTCCAATTTACTCGTATCATAACATTTAAGCGGCATTCCTGCCACCGCATTACACACTTCTCGCATTAGTAATCGACTTAAGGGAACGTACTCGCATTCTCCTCATACTCTATATACATATGTACCTATGCAGCTATGTTATGTAAATATATATGTATGTATATCGGGCTTACGCCTCTTCAAATCAACATCGCCGAAAGATGTTTAGATGGTTTTACGTGGATTAGACATAAGACGGAAGGCAACACAGCCTAAACAGGGATAATAAGTAGCACAGCTCCAGCGGTGGGCGGCGTACAACGAAATTTAAAGGAAAGAAGTGGGGCACTGCCTACTTACTTAGAAACACATGTACATCCATACATAAGACAGGTTAAGGTATTCCACCCACGCGAAATATTGCTCCAAAAAAGATTTTGACTCARGCGCGTGGGTTGGTCTTAAATTTCAACTTGTTTGAGTACCGTACCGTGCTTTCTGCKTCTATAACTCTGAATTATAGCTGAGTTTTTCGGCTTCGGGGAATTTAAATGAATTAATACCGTTTGCATGGTTAGCCAAGTAGAGGTAAGTATAGTGCTTATTAGCGAAAGATTATCTTAAAAGCTTAGTACTATGTGTTGAAAAAATGCGGCTTTGAATAATACGGATACCATTTCCATACTCAAAAACTGAATATCCCGTACATCAACTAATATTTAGTTGATCTAATAGTTATCTAATATAAACAAATCATCAAGCAAAGTTTCTTTATGAGGACTTGAATTCGATCTTTCAGTTTGTAGACAGTCATATCCCATAGTRTTGAGATATCAGCGGTTCCGCCAAATGAGCAGCTTCTTAGTGAAAACGGACGTGTGCGAAATTTCAGATCGATATTTCATAAACAGAGGATTTATTATTTCGTAGAGATATGCTCACGGCCCGTCACACTAATTCYTTAAACATTTATATAGAGTATCTCAGGCTTTGCTTTCAGGTGATACAAGCCATGTTCAGTAGGGTGAGTAAAAAAACAAAATCTTGTTTCTCTTGTTACTCTGAAAAAATTTGGTTGATATACTTCTTCTTTACTGGCGTAGACACCGCTGATRMAATTATAGYCGACTKAAAAACAACAGCGCGTCAGCCGTYTCTTCTTTTCTCWWTGTGGCGCTAGTTGGAGATTCCAAGCAAAGCCAGGTCCGTCTCCACCTTGTTTTTCCAAYTGARTGGAGATCTTATCTTCCTCTACTTCCCCCGGCGAGTACTGTGTCGAATACTTTCAGAGCTGGWRTWTTTTCGTCCATTCGGACGACRTGACCTAGCCAGCGCAACCGCTGTCTTTTAATTCGCTGAACTAYGTCAMTRTCGTCGAATATCTCATACAGCTCATCGTTCCATCGAATGCGATATTCGCCGTGGTCTACGCGCAAAGGACATAAATCTTTCGCAAAACCTTTCTCTCGAAAACTCGTAACGTCGACTCATCAGTTGTTGTCATCGTCCATGCCTCTGCACCATATAGCAGGACGGGAAAGATGAGTGCTAAGTTCTTGTTCGTTGAGAGAGAACTTTACTTCTGAATTGTTTTCACAGTCCAAAGAAGCACCTGTTGGCAAGAGTAATTCTGCGTTGGATTTCCAGGCTGACATTGTTGCTGGTTCAAAGATAGACAAAATTATCTACAACTTCAAAGTTATGACTGTCAACAGTGCCGTGGGAGTCTAGTCGCGAGTACGACGACTGTTTGTTTGATGACAGCAGACATTTTGTCTTGTCTTTGTTCACCGGTAAACCCATTTGCCTGTTTCCTTATATAATGTGGAGAAAACAGAACTAACGGCGCGGGTTTTGAAGCCAATAATGTCAATATCATCAGGATACGCCAGCTGCTGTACACGCTTCTAGAAGATTGTWCCTTCCCTATTTAGTTCTGCAGCTCGAATTATTTTCTCCAGCAGCAGATTGAAGAAGTCACACGACTGGGAATCGCCTTGTCTGAAACCTCACTTGGTATCAAACGGCTCGAAGAGGTCCTTCCCGATCCTGACGGTGCTTTTGGTATTGCTCAATGTCAGCTACAACAGCTGTATTAGTTTTGCGGGGATACCAAATTCAGACATCGCGGCATAGAGGCAGCTCCTTTTCGTGCTGCCAAAATCAACTTTGAAATCGACGAAGRGGWGGTGGGTGTCGATTTTCTTTTCAAGAGACTTTTCCAAGATTTGGCGCATGGTGAATATCTGGTCAGTTGTTGATTTTCCAGGTTAAAAGCCATACAGACAAGGTCCAATCAGTTTGTTGACAGTGGGCTTTATCTTTCACACAATAAATAARACGCGATGTTTAGGAGACTTATTCCACGGTAGTTGGCGCAGATTGTGGCATATCGTTTTTTGTGAAATGGGCAGAGCACACTTAAATTCCAGTCGTTGGGCAWTTTCGTCCGACCATATTTTACAAAGATATTCACTTCCAAGAAATTATCTTCAAGTATGCGTTCTCAAATGTAACGAGAGCTCATATCTCGCTTCCAACTAATTTTCTGGTAGAGCCATATATGAATTTTTTAGTGAATTGAATGTTGAAAATCTACARTAAACAAAGCAATCATTTGAAAGTGGATTGCTGAATAAGGCGATAAACAAAGTGACCAAAAGAGCTAGCTCGGGGAATACCATCGATGAATCCAAACAAGTATATTGGAATAACGTAAAATGAAATTGTTCGAGATATCGGCATCTACAGAAGAAAAGTGCTGGACATATTGTCCATGAATAAAAGTATATGGGCATAGAAAAGCTTTGTGCAAAATGTAWGCCTCACTAACTTTCAAWCAAACAATTAAACGAGTCACAAATCAGCTGTTTATACATTTGCTGAATGRCAGTTCGGAGTATTGTTCACCTGTGTACAAAAGCGTTTTGCCAAAAGTGAACGCAAAAAAAGTGATCAGCAGTGGAATTCAAACGTAATGATGTGATTG
>NW_017537581.1:0-18123 GCF_001853355.1 Bactrocera latifrons
AAATAATAATAATTAATTAAAAAATATATTTCAATTTAAATTACTGTAGTATTTAGCTGACACATCTGCTGGCACTTGTGGCAAATGACCACTCTACAGGGTCATCCATGCGAACGGCGGCGGCATAAATATTCACTGGCATTTAGACTTCAATTACTATGCACCATCAATCATAACTAATTCTTTTCGCTCAAAATAACTTTCCATATCATTGACCATTGCGGCAAATCTTTTAAAACGCCAGGGTTTTTATAGTTTTCGTCGAATCGACATTATGAAGAGTGTATGTAATAGTTGTACATTTACATTTAACGTTCATAATATAATAGTAAAGTCATTATATTTTGAGATAGAAATCTTAATTAGCTCGTTTAATTCTCTCCACTAGAGTATGAAGTTGAGATGAATTTATCGAAGATATGTGAAGTCAAAATCTAGTGGATTTAATTCTTGATAGTTACTGTTATGAAATTGTATTTTTGATATTTTTCGTTACACTTCAGGATCAGAAAAATCTTTATTGCAAGTATTTAAAGAAACTCGGTTCATGTTTTTTCTGAATCGCGAAGGTAACTTGAATCTTTAGAACAACACATTGGCATGCAGTTGGCTGTGAAACGTGTAAGATTGGGTATTTTTGGGGGATTCAGATGAAATAGTGACCGCGTTAAGTTAGGTGGGTTTAGGTCGTAGGACTGATTCAAAAATCGAATAATTTCACTTAGACAGACATTCATAATTTGTGTTACCCATAAACTCCTTAAAGGTGGATCACCAGATTTTCATAAATTGACGAAGAGTCTTGAGATGACCACAAATTGTGGTAGTTTCGCCAATTTTTGGTGTGTCTTTCACCTTCCACCCTAAAACTAAAGAGCGTCCGACAGAATATTTAGACACGGAAAGGATCTCGCAGACGCATTAGTTGTCGGCGTTGACCAGCACCTGCTGAGCTAACTGGAGATTCAAAGATCCAATTCCAGAACACAAGCAGACATTGAAGAATCGACTTGACTCAAAGCGGATGAAATTTGGGAAAATCGTAGCACCGAGATAAAATTCTTAGAAAGATAGTAAGATAGCATTTAACATTACTATATAGAGCTGAATACTGAATAGACGAAATAATTAAAAACAAAAATAGTCAAGGCCTAACTTTTAATCTGCTCCTTCTCCATTTATATGATATTTATATAATATTATAAAAGAAAATATATTTCTATGCTATAGCACAACAAAAGCTAAAAGTGAAATATCACACAACTTGAAATAAAATTACAGTAAAGATTTATATAGTTAAAGATTTGATCATAACTAAATTATTCTACATCCTCTCCTAATAGATTAAAAATTCATATCAACATCAGACTATATTATATTTTTTATCTAAAAATCATGATCCAGCAGTCATAGGGTCTACTAATACAAATGCTTAGGGAATTTACTTGGGTTTGGGGTTCATGGCAGAGAAACGACAATAAAAGCTTTAAATAAGTCTACCTTAACGTGAAGATCCTTCAATAGCTACTGTGCGCTTCACTGTAAAGATACGTGAATCCGTACTCGTGTATTCATGCATCAGTTGAACTAACTAAGATCTATAAAGTGACTATCAAACACTCCTAGATCTTTCACAGTATATCTTCATCCTTCACGGAATTGTTTATAATATTTTTTCCCTAAATATAGAAATTGCTTGACCAAATTATTGAATGTCCTATTTGTGACTTATAGTATGACTGATTCTTATCAATTCGGTTACACCGAAGCTAAGAGGCACTTCACGAAAAAAAAAAATTCTCAACATGAACTTTATTTGAACGGTCAGTTTGTTTGCTTTAGTAATCCAAACTGAAGAATTTCTTCGGAAATAGCACAACTGCCATAAAATTTAAGCCATGCCAAATTGGTGAAGATATGTGGTCAAATAAATCTTTTAATACAAGCACTTGATTCCGATCATTCATTTTGTATGGAAACTAAATGCTATAGTAGTCCGTTGCCGGCTTCTTGAGGAGAAAAGAACATGTGCAAAATTTCAGAACGATATCTCCAAAACTGAGGCGATTCGCGTATATAGAGATAGATGGCCATTGCTAAATCGACTAAGCTCATCACGCTGATGATGTATACAGCTTTTCCAACCTACTGCCTTCTGTTGACTTAACTTCACTTTTCAGGTACTCAATAAAATTTAGTGTTACTGAAAATTGTGTAACTTTTACTACAAACAACCATTTTTTAACATCAAAGCTCCATTGTACGCATATTATATTTCGGTTTTTATTTCCCCAAAACAATTGACAGTTCGTAAGTCACAGCGTAGCAATTACAGTCACTGACAACAAAGCATCATTAATAATGAAATATACATAATATATCTATAGCTTATAAAAAAGGGTATGAAAATTTAAAAGTGCATGCATTTCACTACCGAAGGCACATCAGCAACAGGCAACACACGACCACAATAGTGCTGCCAACCATTGGCAAATCAATCCCTTAAATAATCATTTCGTCTGCCGGTTATGTCAGTCAATTGTTGATGACACCCTTTTCATTGAGAGCAACGCATACATTTATGTTGAAAGGATAAAATAAAAAATAAAAGTTGAAAGTGTGTGGCGATTTGTGGCATTAAATTGGTTTAATTAATAATCATTTGTGGAGAAAAATTATATTTCTGTTTTAAATGCATATATTCATCCGAACGCTTGATGGATTTCATGTAAGATCCACTATGTTCTTAAATAAAGTTACCGAGGATTCGCGATGTTTATCTACTGAAGCCTTTCACAGGGAAATATCATACTGAAATTATTAATGGCTGTCATGATCAGCAAACTTCTAAAATGTGGAACAAGTACTGTAAAAGATGACAATCGTGTATCTTGTTCCCGACTACTACTTTATTGATAATCTCAACTTCAAACAAAAAAAGTAGTGCATCGTGAAGAGTCGAATATTGTAGAACCTATTTTGAGGATAACTTGATTGCTGTTGGCTCACCGATTGCAAACCACTGCATACTTCAACCATATGTTCCTATATACATATAATATTTTTGCTATTTCTACTTCTTCTGATTTGCCTAATATTCAAGTTTAAACAGTAGGAGTCATTGCAGTGCATTTGCATTGTGTTTGCTTGGGTTTGCTCTCTACACTTTACTAACGCTATGTTTCGCTCACGCAAATACACGTATGTTTGTTTGTGCACATTAGTTAATCCTATTTAGCATGTACTAAGTTTAATATGTAAGCAGCATATTACAACGCTGCATTCCCATTTTTATATTTTTCTTTTAATAACTAAATTGTATATGAAGAAGCAATAGCGTTAAATAGGTACATAGTTTTATGAAATGTTAGAAGTACATAACATATATATGTATATATGAATTAATACAAAGCGGAATTATATACACATTTAGCGGTATCGAAATATTGTATAGAATATTATTTAAGGGAAAGAATTGTGCAAATAAAGTTAGTCTAATACCTGACTACCTTACAGTGTCGTTACTCGTCCCTTTTCTACAATTTCGCTGATACTTTTCGCTGTTTTGTAAATTTGCGCGGTTAAAAAAAATCTTTATAGCTACATTTTTTGGCACCCAACGTGGGGTACGAGTAAGCTGTTTTCGTTGTCCGCATACCTTTTCGGAGTTAGGTGGTCAGTATTAGACTGCATCGTGGGACATCATCGTCAGTGGGTCTTCACCATTGGACATCTACTTGTCGCCGCTACGTTTTGCTAGTACCACTTCGTCCAGGTGATATTCGCATATTTGTTGCTTCGCATATATACAATATTAATCTCGTTGACACCTTTTTGCAATAAATTAACTAACCATTTATTACTTAACTACTCACTATAAGGGTAATTATAATTATTTGAAATAATTTTGAAGTCAATATAAAGCACATAGAATCCCGTTCTACAATGTCTTGGACGTATTAAAAATATCATCGATGCGAGCTTACGACTAGGTGGAAAGGTTTTTCAGTTTCGAAATACAAATGTCGTTTTGGCATCCTGGAGTCATACTTCAAGCAGGTTCTCTCAATTCAAACGGACATCGAATGATTGGATGCTGAGGACGGAGGACGTGCTGACCTGGAAGAACTTTACATAACGACTAAATTGGTTATCCAATCGCAACTGGCAGAAGATAACAACGTTTCATTTTCGGATACAACTTGCGTGGTACAATCAAGTTCAAAACTTCCACCACTCAAACTTCCTACGTTTGATGGCAAGTATTCGAATTATCAAAACTTTATTACATCGTTCAAACAAATAATTGATTACGAGTTCAATTTAGCAAATATTGAAAAATTCAACCATTTACGAAATTGTCTGCAAGGTCAAGGCTTTGAAACTGTAAATGCGTTTCAGGCTACAAATGAAAACTACCCAAAGGCGTTAAAACGATTGAAGGTACGTTATGACAACAAAACACTAATTTTCTTGGAAGGAATAAATTMGCTATTTGATTTACCAGCAGTTGTGAAACCAAATGGCATTCAGCTAAGAAGTTTAATTGATAAAGCTTCTGCTATTTATGGTTCTTTGACATCACTGGGTAGTGACAGGCACATTTCTCAAGCAATGCTAATTTATCTAATACTGCAGAAATCTGTTGAACAGACCAAGGAAGGAGTCGCTACATTTCAGAACGCTGCCATCATGGGAAGATTTCATCGCAGTTTTGGAAAGGCACTGCCAGTATCTGGAGTCACTCGACAACCCGCATGGTAGTACTTCGACAGCTCAAGGTTTCAAAAAACACTCCACTCCGAAATCAAGGTGTCAACCAAGATGTCACATATTTTCCTGCTCTACCATATCGTGCCACCACAAGATTTTTAATTGTGAACGGTTTAAGTCGCTAAACATAACTCAAAGTTTCGATCGGGAGCTATAGATTGGGTACAGCGCTGCTAGATTCCTGTTCGCAAGTCAATTTCGTCACAGATGATTTTTTGCAAATTTTGCTGCTTCCAAGAAACAAATATAACATAGAAATTCAAAGCATCGGTTTGTCATCAACAAATATTAAATTCAAAACTTCAACTAACATCAAGTCGCAATTCACTGGTTTCGAGCTTCCATTAACTTTTTGTATTACATCGCACATTGCTTATCAACCAGATCCGGAAATCAAAATTTCAACATGCTATATTCCAAACAACATAGTACTCACTGATGAATTTCATAGACCAAAGAAAATCGATATGTTGCTGGGTACGGAAACGTTCTCCAGTCTGTTATCTGTAGGTCAAATCCAGCTTGGGTCTACCTATCTTTACCTATCTTGCAAAAAACGCTCTTAGGCTGGATCGTTTTGGGACGCTATAATACCGGCAGTAACAATATACCTAAACCATCTTGCTTATTTTTAGCCAATGAATCTTTAGATGCCAAATTGGAAAGGTTGTGGGAATTGGAAGAAGTTACTACTATCCCAGAGCCTTGCACTCTTGAACAATAGATTTGCGATCATTTATACAATGCAACCGAGTCAAGAAGACCTTGCGCAGAATAGTTGTCAAACTTCCTTTCAAGGATAATCCGACGTGCTTAGGCGAATCATACACTACGGCATTGCGACGATTCAATGCACAAGAACGTCGATTAGCTAGATCACCACAATTGACAGCACAGTACGTTGAATTTATGAACGACTACGAGAGCCTGGGTCATATGATCATTGCACAGAATCCAAATCTGAGCGAACCGCATTATTTTATACCACATCATTGCGTTCTTAAACCAACAAGTACAACAACAAAGTTTCGAGTCGTATTTGACGCCTCCTGTGAACGACATCCCAAAAATCACTAATCGATATTCAGATGGTTGGTTCTACAATCCAACGCGAACTTTCTATTCTTCTTCTTCGTTTCCGATACAATAGGTTTGCACTCACGGCGGACATAGACACGATGTATCGACAAGTATTAATGCACGAAGATGATCGAAAGTTCCAATACATTCTGTGGAGGAGTTCACAGACTGAGAACATTCAGACATACCAACTAAATACTGTAACGTATGTACTACATATCTTGCTATACGGAGTTTGTTGTACCTAGCTGAACAGCATTCAGAACAATTCCCAATTGGCGCAAAGATCGTGAAGTCATCATTTTACGTAAACGACTTACTGTGTCTTGCTGACAGTCTAACCGAACTTTCACACATAAAGCAAGAGGTAACACAACTGTTGGAATTAGGAAAGTTTAAATTAACAAAGTGGCATTCTAATCATCATTGATTCAGAGAAGACGACTATTTAAAGGATCTTAACGTAGATTCATTTATCACTTACGCTCTTGGACTAAAATGGAACCAAAATCTTGACTGTTTTATTTTTTCATTTGAAGTAAACTAGGACTAAGTGGTCGTCTTACAAAATGTTCCATTCTCTCTGTTGCATCGTCACTTTACAACCCACTTGGTATTTTGGTTCCTGTTGTTATAGCTTCAAAAATTTTGTTGCAAGAAATATGGCAACTTAAGCTGAATTGGGATGAGTCTGTGCCACAGAACATTGAATGGGCTTGAGAAAATATTCTGAATTCCTTATCGGATCTTTCATTAATCAAGGTGCCTAGGTTTTGTTTTTCGGCAGATATGGAGTCTCTTCAGATACATGGATTTTGTGACGCATCGATTCGTGCATATGGCTGCGCAATTTATACGAGTTTTATCAACAAATCTGGCACTACTACTATTCGCTTACTCACTGCTAAGTCCAGAGTTGCAGCCATCAAAAAATAATCGTTACCAAAATTAGAACTTTGTGGCGCTCTTCTCCTCGCTCGTTTATTAACAAAAATCAAACCAACAATTTCTCATAAATCTTTTAATATTTTTCTGTGGGCAGACTCACAAATAGTCTTACATTGACGGAAGATACATTCTGCAACACTTTCCACCTTTGTAGGCAATCGAATTTCGGAAATCCAGGATTTAACCAAAGGTGCCCATTGGAGACATGTACCAACTCATTGTAACCCGGCGGATGCAGTTTAGCTAAGGGTCATCTCAACCGTACCATCAAAAATGCAAGACTCACAAGTGAGGAACTAACAACTGATTGAGATAGAAGCTGTGTTAAATTCTTGGCCACTAACACCATTGTCATCGGATCCAAACGATTATGATTAATCAACGAACATCAAATACGATCAAAGTGGTATTCGGAACAGCCAAACATCAAAAACAACTCAATGGTTATCATCCATGAAGATAACTTACCCCCACAAAAATGGACTCTGAAATACGTGTGGTGGACATTCGAACAACGAAGGGAATCATTCGGCGACCAATTCACAAGCTAGCGCTACTACCTGTTTAAAATGCCTTTCAACGGGGCCGGTACGTTGGGTCACCGATTGCAAGCCACTGCATAGTACTTCAACCATATGTTCTTATATATTTTTGCTATTTCTACTTCTTCTGATATTCAAGCTTAAGCAGTAGGAGTCATTCACCTCAATGCAGTTAACAATTGCGTTTGCTCTGTACACTTTACTAACGCTATGTTTCGCTCACGCAATTACACGTATGTTTGTTTGTGCACATTAGTTAATCCTATTTAGCATGTACTAAGTTTAATAAGTAAGCAGCATATTACAACGCGCATTCCCATTTTTAAATTTCTCTTTTAATAACTAAATTATATATGAAGAAGCAATAGCGTTAAGTAGGTACATAGTTTTATGAAATGTTAGAAGTACATAACATATATATGTATATATGAATTAATACAAAGCGGAATTATATACATATTTAGCGGTATCGAAATATTGTATAGAATATTATTTAAGGGAAAGAATTGTGCAAATAAAGTTAGTCTAATACCTGACCAACTTACAGTGTCGCTACTCGCCCCTTTGCTACAATTTCGCTGATACTTTTCGCTGTTTCGTAAATTTGCGCGGTTATAAAAATAGCTTTATAGTCCGACAATTGCTTTCTTTAAACTCTCATCTATAACCACATCTACAAAGTGAAGTAGGTCTCTAAGTTTTACGTCTCTTGAAATTTTCTCAGTGAGAGCCAAAACTGTAGTTTGTAATATTGTCCCGGTTATTTCGATGTATAGTAAAGTAATAGTAAGGTTTCTAAGGTATCTATTGCACAAATACTGCAATAGTAGAGAACATTTCAATTCAAATGGATTGTTTCTGTCCATAGCTGGATGGAAGATGTATTGATAAGATCGAAGCGTCGTTTTCTATCTGATATCTCACAGCTCTTTAGAAAATGATGAGACGCTTTGGTTATTCAAAGAGCATTTCAACAGTTGATCGAGTTCCCACATACACGAACACCCACATACTGCAATCAGGTTTCTTACTCAAGTAATTTTAAAATTTTGTTATGCATACTTCGTGCTCTGCCAAAGTTGCTAATTTTTATGACAATCGATCATTTTGTACGAAACAATAATAACATTACGGGTCGAAGATTCATTTGGCGGGCTTAAAATGTGGCAGATGCAGCCAAATATTCGAAGGTTTGGCAGATAGCTGGACATTGTGAGGTTTTTGCTTTCAGTAAGACTATCCAGTTCCATGACCCTATCGGAATTTATGCTTTAAGTTCGAAAATCTTACCGGACTGCAAGTGGTATAAGACGTGGTGGAGTGTTTTCGTCCACACGGCCGATAGTAGCCGCTGTCTTTTAATTTGCTGAACTTTGTCAATGCCGTGATATGTATCATACAACTCATCGTTGCATCAAATGATATCACTATCATCGGCGTACGCCAACATCTGTTCACCTTTATAGAAGATTGTACCTGCTTGACCAAGGTCTGCAGTTCGAATTATTTTCTTCAAAAGTAGACTGAAGAATGCACGCAAAAGGGAGGCTTATTTCACAATAATAGGCGCACATTATGGATTTTCCCTTTTTGTGGTTTGGGCAAACAGAGCACACTTAAATTGCAATCTTGGACATGCTTTCGTATATGTATATTCTACAAAGAAGCTGATGCATGCTCCTTATCAACTCTTCGACGCCGAGTTTGAATAGCTCTGTCGGCAATGCATACTGTTGTTGTTTTAACGGTATATCAATCCGCGTTAGGGTGGTAAGGGTTATCTAGGTTGTCGTCGACGTCATCTTGCGGAAGGCCCAGGAAACGTGCTGCTTCGGCTTAGTCGGACCAAAGGGAAAGGGGTGTTAGATGAGTGGGTTTGGCAGGGCATGCAAAGAGGTGGCCAGTATCATGCGAAGACTCATTGCATGCCGAACATAAATTGGATATGTTAGGATCTATTCTGAACAAGTAGGAGTTTAACCTGCTACAGTATATAGAATGAAGCTGCGTAAGGTCACTCGCGTTTCTCGCGGCAGCTCGAGCTCTTCGTCGAGAAGGGAGTCGGTGAAGGTGTTGATAGCTCCACTGTCAATGGCGGTCAGTACTCGTTGGAAGGTAGATGTGTTCGAAGTCTGCTCGGCGTACTGTTCGATGCCGTCGACGTAGTTAATGAAAGACATCTTGATGTTCCTAGGAGGAGGGTCCACTTGAAACAGATGGTTGCAAGGATGATTTCTACGAAAATATCCTATTGGAAGTGCTTGGAGAGTAATTCATTATGCTACTTAACTGGGAGCATAAGCGTCTAACTATGTAGATGTTCGATGGGAGTTATCGCGGTCGTATGGGAAATGAAGCAGCATAGACTATCTAAGGATACACCTAAAATCTTAGGATTATTGACAGTCGAAATTTTGAAGCCATCGACTGCAATATTAATCTCAAGTCTAGACTCCTTCGCTCAGTTCGTAAATATGGTCGCTGGGGATTTGGTGTTGAAAGTGATAGGTTCCGCGCAGTGAGAAAACGAAAAAAGTCGGAAAGATAGCTATTTACTTTTGAATATATGCCATCCATTGCATTGTCCGATCGTGGAATCGTCAGCATACGAGGTTATGGAAACCTCTTCTGGTGGCTGTGCGAGTTTCGAGATGTAGAAGTTAAACAGTAGCGGTTAGAGGGCACCACCCTTCGGAACTTAATGTTTAATTCTTCTCAGTTTAAATGCTTCACCTCGTAATAGTACGGATGATTGTCGACCGCTCATGTTGGTCATGGTCCACCTCTTCAGTCCTGGAGGAAGCGTAGTTTTTCGATGTCCTGCAGTAGCGTTGTGTGATTGACACAGAACTTGCCAGAAGCTTTTGGCCACGAACTATCTGAGCATTCCGGAAATCCATCGACTCCCTTTCCTTTTTTGTCTTTCAGGTAATTTCTATTCGAACTTCTTCATGGCCATACAATGAAGCGACTGATTCATCGTCGTCGTTTGGGGAATCGGGTTCACCATCTCCTGGTGTTAAGCTTTCACTGACATTTAGTAGGCTGGAGAAGTGTTCCCTTTACAATTTTAGTATGCTCCGGTCTTGAAACCTTCTGTTAGTCGCCACATCTTTTCGTAGAATTTTCGAGCTCGTATCTTGGCTGCAAAAAGATAGTGGTCCGAGCCGATGTTTGCAACTCGGAACGTACGCACATCTAAAACACTGGGGACTTGAATTCCGTCTATTACAACATGATCAAGTTGGATCCGGTGACAGATTGGAGAGTTCCCTTATACTGGAATCTAGTACTACATGTAACTATATTGTGGATCCCACCGATGTCGATCAGCCTCAACCCAGTTAGGGATGTTTCCTCAAGAATGCTAAATTTGCCGACCGTTGTGCGGAATATAAGCACGATTTTAAAATTAGCGATATGTTGAAAAACTTTACTTTGATGCGTATTGTGGTTAGACGTTCATCCACTGGAGTGAATGACAATACTCGGCGTCGGAGTCTCTCTGCCACACCGATTTGAGTTTTTTTATATGGCCACTGTAGTAAATGTTAGCTACTCGTCTCATGGACGGGACACCATCGTACTTCATAGACGGTGGAGATATCAGCCTTTATTCGTAATCTATGTTTCTTCGTCGTGGCTGTTTGTTTCTTTTCATTGGGGGCGATCAGAGAACTTTTCTCACTTTCTTGACACTTATGTGGATGACACATGTCTTCATCTTCTCTACAAATATCTAATCCGTAGCTTTATTGTGGGTTTTCTAGACATATTTTTCTAGACATATAAAAGGCGCAATTCTGCTGCCATGGATTGAATAATTATCATAGACCTATTTTAGTGCGCCAACAGAATATATGCCCTTCCGTCGCTTGCATACGATCTCGTTTTTTATTACAATCAACTATAAATTTCAAGCTTCACATTTCAAATATTGGAAGATCAAATGCAGTCAAGGAGACGCACGTGATGAAGTTGATGAAGTTAGACAAAGTAGTTGGAATTGAAAGTATAGCAGAAGGTACAACAACACAATGCGATCAAAGCAGCGTCTATGTGTATTTAAACATATTTCGCAAAATCTCGATGGAGTAACAAGTGAGTTGTGGCGAGACATGCATAAAGCATTTATTTTCATGTGTGAAGGAAAAGCGAGAGGGGTTCTACAAGAGTATGTGGCATGGTCGTCATCAAAAGTGGGGTCCCTCATCCGAGGCTGTTGTTGCGTTGTCATTGGGGGGGTTTTTTACGTGGGGGGTCCCAAACCCAGCGCAAACCCTATGCAGGGAATGTCTCGCCTTCTCACTTTAGCTCGCCTTCAAACGGATGTTCTTAGGCTACCCAAAGGATACATGGTCAAGGACCGGAAGTCATGAGCTGCTTAAGTCATATGTAAAATAATCGTTTCTGGCCACTCCCAAGTGAATGGCGATCAGAAAACTTTCCTCACTTGCGTTAACTACTACACATGACTCTTGTAGAACCCCCAAAGGTGACCTAGTCACCGATGCCCAGAGCATACTTAAATTATGCAGGGAACACTTATCCAGCCTGCTGAATGGCAGTGAACGCACAACGCCAGGAGAAGGCGAACCCGATGCCCGAATCGACGACGATGGAGCAGACGTTCCATTGCCCGACGAGGAAGAAATTCGAATAGCAATTACCCGCCTGAAGAACAATAAAGCGGCGGGGACCGATGGATTGCCGACCGAGCTATTCCAGCACAGCGGCGAAGAACTGATAAGGAGCATGCATCAGCTCCATGTAAAATATGGTCGGACGAAATCATGCCCAACGATTAGAATTTAAGTGTGCTATGCCCAATCCTCAAAAAAGGGGACCCCACAATCTGCACCAACTACCATGGGATAAGCCTCCTCAACATCGCTCATAAGGTTCTATCGAGCGTATTGTGTGAAAAATTAATGCCCACCGCCAAAGAAACTGATTGGACCTTATCAGTGTGGCTTAGACCTGGCAAATCAGCAACCGACCATATATTCACCATGCGCCAAATCTTGGAAAAAACCCATGAAAGGAGAATCGACACTCACCACCTCTTCGTCGATTTCAAAGCTGCTTTCGACCGCACGAAAAGGAGCTGCCTTTACGCCGCGATGTCTGAATTTGGTATCCCTGCAAAACTTATACGGCTGTGTAAGCTGACGTTGARCAACACCAAAAGCTCCGTCAGAATCGGGAAGGACCTCTCCGAGCCGTTCSATACCAAACGAGGTTTCAGACAAGSCGAYTYCYTATCGTGCGACTTYTTCAACCTGCTTCTGGAGAAAATAGGGTAAAACGAAATATCTCCTGTCATCAAACAAACAGTCGTCGCTTTGAAGTTGTAGATAATTTCGTCATGTTGTCCGAATGGACGAAAACACTCCAGCTCTGAAAATATTCGACGCTGTATTCGCCGGGGAAGCATTAGAAGAGGAAAACCTTTACTTTGTTAGAGGGACCAGGTGGAGAAGGGCTTGGCTACGCCACGTAGCGAAAAGAAGAAACGACTGGCGCGCTGTTGTTAACTCGGCTATAATCGCGTAAGCGGTGTCTATGCCAATCAAGAAGAAGAAGAGAAGGAAAAGCGAAAGATGAGAAATGGAAAAGGCACACAAATCAGAAAGGACCAATAAGAAAGTAAGTAGTTTAAATGTCTTTTTGATTTTCCGCCGGTTGCAATTGCGATAAATGTCTGAAGACGAGCATGAAGGCATTATATTTGTGGTTGAAACGAACACATCAAACGCGAACTAACAAACGAACATGTGTGCATACATAGGGTACTTTGCCTGGGTGTGTGTTCGTGTGGCTGTGAGTCAATTGATGCACACAGAAATTACTATGCAACACAAAAAGTCTCAAATGGGATAGTGCGAGGGACTGACATTTGATTTGGCAGCGGAATTTCCTTCCGCTCAATTGCTATCTGAGCACACATACAAACATACGTGGAAGTGCGTGCTTGGCTGCCTATGTGTGAGCAATAAATAACTGATAACCGCCGTCCGTTCAGTGCGCAGCGCTAGACATGCACAAAAATCCTTAGCGCATTCGATTTGGCTAATATAATCAACGAATAAAATAGGAATAAAAGTATCATAAAAATTTCAGCCAAATTCGTTGTAAATAGATATATTTAATATTTGAACCTAATAAGGTCTGGCAGTTAAGTAGAATTATACTGCGAATGAATAAGAATAATGTAAATTTAATTTAATTTTATTCTTTTTAATAATTCAGAAAATTACTATAACAGCCTTCACAAATATAAAAGATTTTTTACAATAACTTCATTTCGCTTTTTCAGTTTGCATAACAGCTACTCGTATTTAAGTGATCCCATCTGAATAATTTGTTCCAATCTTAGACATTGCCTTACACAACGTTCCATGCAAAATTTCGGAAAAATATCTCATCAATTAAACACTTTTCCATACTACACTTGATTTAAATTATTAATTTCCTATGTTAGCTATTTAATTTAATGTACGCTATCGGCGGTTAGGACAAGTAAGCAGCTCCTTATAGAGAAAAAGACGTGTGTAAAATTTCAGATCGATATCTTAAAAACTGAGCTACCGGTTCACGTTTTTACAGAGGAACATGGCTTAATTGTATTAGCACTTCTTGCCTGTAGATATTTTATAAGACGACGCTTCTTTCTGGGTTTTAAAATATTCTTGGATACTAAAAAACTATAAACTTATACTTGACAAAAAATCTCACGACATAATATGTTCTTTCTTCCAATGCTTCAGCTAAAAATACATGTTCTTGCGCATTGATTTTCTTCTGTCGCCTAATGATAAAAATCACTCTTCATAATGAAATCACAAAACGCACGCCGCTGACCTGGCGCTTCCCCAAGTTTGCCTCACTTGATGCAAGTGTCGCTGCACGTCCACATCGTCAAACATATTCCCTGCAGATAAATTCATTTATTCAATCGGATTCATTGCTTTCGTAGCTGCCACCAAGCTTAAAAACGAGCATGAGTAAATGTCTGATAGTTGTGTTCTAGGGCGTGGCGTATATGTAATATATTTAGATATGAATTGTTTAAACTAATCGCTCTGCCGCCCCGCATTGCCTCCAGAGCTACCGCTTAGAGAGCTTTTCCCTCCTCCTCAGTCGGCTGTAATATCGTTTCCGCGCAGAGAGTGGCAAATTTCCGGGTTATGTTTCGATTGCTTTTTGTTTAGCTTTTAGCTTTTGATTTCAGTTGTAGTTCTTATATCGTTTGCCATGTTATATTTTAATAAAGACACGAAAGCTACTCTCACAGAAATTCTACTAATATGAAATGGCAACTATCTAGTTTGAAACCAATAATGTGAAATTTATTACTGCATGTTTTGGTGTTGAACACTATCTGGCATTGACTGTTAAACACGGAATATGATAAGTCGTAAGCTCTTGTTTGGTATCCAATTATGAGATGATTGGTGTAATGACTCTCCTCCATTCAATATATATCCTTCTCTTATTTAATAAAAAATTCTACGAAGCCAAATTTGCTATAGTCATGATAGTCAGGGGCTTTATGCTTCTTTACAAAACTTGACTTTTGAAGATTGGAATAGTAAAGAATTTGTATTTGTAAAGTGTTTAAAATAATCTTAGGAATTTATGAAGAATTGTAGCAATAGTTCGAGGACCATATGATAAGATCGAAACTATTAAGTCATTCGCTTAAAAATAAATTCAGGTATCTTACCCGACTTAAGAGGTCGCTGTAATTCCTCCTAAAAAAGTGATGACAACTGATGGGGTTTCTGCATATTTGAAATAATAATATCTCAATTATCAGTTAACAATGAACTCTACATGGTGTGTCTTGAATAATTGGATTAATGTTAGATTACATCGTATATTAAATAAGTATACTGTATATCTTAGATGATATACTGTGGGAAAAACACACCACTGCCCCCTCTTATTTGCGAAGAACTCGTACAGCCACTTTTCACAAGCCTCTTCGGAGTTCAACTTTACACCAACAATGGCGTTTGCCATGGACAGGAATAAGTGGTAATCACTTGGCGCTATGTCCGGGGTATATGGTGGTTCGATAAAACTTCCCATCCATCTCCCGTAGGTTCTGACGACTGATCAACGAAGTGTGTGGTCTGGCGTTGTCATGGTGGAAAACTAACCCTTCCTGTTGGCAAATACTGGACGCTTCTGGTCGATCGCCTGCTTCAAGCGATCCAATTGTTCGCAGTAATGGTAGAATAAAGCGTTTGGTCATATGGAAACAGTTCATAGTGGATGATTCTCTTCCAATCCCATCAAACACACAGCAAAACCTTCCTTGACGTCAATCCCAACATGGCCATTGTTTGGGACGACTCACCGGCCTTCGAGCACGACCGTTTTCGCGTGATATTGTTGTATGTGATCCATTTTTCGTCGCTAGTTTTTAGTAAAAGAAGTTATATTTTTTTAATTTAGTAATACAGAGCGAATAGTTTGAAAATATATTTATAAAATTTGTGTTTTTTCAAAGTCAAAGTCTTAGCCAAGATGAAATAGCAAAGATTAAGCACGACAGAGTAAGGGGTAGTTTTAGTATATGGGGGAACATTTTTAAGTGGCAATATATAGATCAAACATATCCACTTATGAAATAGGTGGCTATTATAATGATTAACTACTCTTTTTATTCGAAAATTTCTAAACAGTATGAAAGATAACAAACGAAAAGTATTAGAAATAGGAAAAAAATATACATATATTTATAATAAAAAACAATTTGAAAGTATTAGAAATAATAATAAAGTAATTTTTTACTTTTATTTATTTTTTTTTTATTTTTTTTTATATTTTTTTTTTCAACAAATGGTTGACGGAGATCACTAACATCTACCGAATTTTTTACTCCAACTATGTAGCATTTTTATTTCAACTGGTCGACCAAACTCAAGCCCTCGTATGAAATACTTTTTTTTGGCTACATTTGGCATGGATTATAACTCAAAGCAGCGTTACAATTTCCAATGAAGTTGTGAAGGTTGGATCACTTAAGCATTCAGATTGATCACTTAAAATCAAGGTAAAGATTTTTTATGCCCTTTTACGCTATAAAAATGCATTATGAAGGATATTAACGCTTGGGTGCAGTTAAACTTCGCAGTTTTTCTTGTAAATATATAAATACTGGAGGACCCGTCCACGCTTCACTGTGGCTGATACATAGATAATATTACTACTACCATCTATATTATTTCTAGTTGGATTATAAATATTAGTTACTGAGATATAGCATTTTTGGAAACAACTTGTGTTAGTTTATAAAAAAAATGGATCATAAAACATTTCGTGTGTTAACAATGTTACTTTTGGTGGAAAATACTGTTGAATTTGGACTGTAAAACAATATTTGCTAAGCTGGAAATAGGCTGAAAATGTCGAGCATATGTAATATTATGTAGGTAATTTGAAGTAATGAATGGTAATCAATGGGATACCTAATTTCGATTTATTTGATGATACGTTATTTTGCATTTTAGGTGACGATAGATGTGAGGTTTTTTTATTGTTTTCGTTATTATTATTTTTTTTTTTTTTGAAGAAATGAAATTCTCAAAAGATTTCTTCAAAGCAATGTTTGTAAAACAAACAACAAATACTTATAATTTGAAATACAATTTTTGTATTTATCAGTTTTATTGGATTCTAGTATAAAGAAATGAAAAGTACCTCCCCACCAATTTTCAGTCAAATCCGTTCAGCCGTTAAATTCTCAAATGATTTCTACAATCATGACTTTTTAACAAATTCTTATAATTTCAAATATAATTTTTTTATACTCTCGCAACAAAGTTGCTAAGGAGAGTATTATAGTTTTGTTCACACGGTTGTTTGTAAGTCCTAAAACTAAAAGAGTCAGATATAGACGAGTAGAGTTGAAATCCGGATGTCTGTCTGTCCGTCAGTCCATTGGTCCGTCTGTTCGTCCGTGCAAGCTGTAATTTGAGTAAAACTTGAGATATCATGATATAACTTGGTGCACGTATTTCTTGCCTCTAAAAAAAAATGGGCAAAATCGGCCCATTACCACGCCCACAAAATGGCGAAAACCGAAACTTATAAAGTGTCGTAACTAAGCCATAAATAAAGATATTAAAGGAAATTTCGCACAAAGGATTGCATTATGGAGGGGCATATTTCGACGTAATTTTTTGGAAAAGTGGGCATGGCCCTGCCCCCTTATAAGTTTTTTGTATATATCTCGGAAACTACTACAGCTATGTCAACCAAACTCTATAGAGTGGTTTTCTTCAGGCATTTCCCTATACAGTTCAAAAATTAAAGAAATCGGATAATAACCACGTCCACCTCCCATACAAAGGTTATGTTGAAAATCGCTAAAAGTGCGTTAATCGACTAACAAAAAACGGCATAAACACTAAATTTTACGGAAGAAATGGCAGAAGGAAGCTGCACCCAGGCTTTTTTTTAAATTGTGCCAAAAACCATATCTCAGGAACTTCTCGACCGATTTCAATGAAGTTCGGTATATAATATTTTCTTAACACCCGGTTCACAACCACGCCTTCTTCCAATATAACGCTATTTTGAATTCCATCTGATGCCTTTTCTGTATAATATATACACTTGTGCTCACACAATTAAGCCACATAAACGTTATAGTGTACAAATTCATAAAAGTTGAATTTTATTGATAAATCGAAAAAAAAAGTTTCACAAAATTAAAAGAAAGTACTTAAACTTTATTGTACTTATAGTTTTTTAAAGGTAAATT
>NW_017537581.1:19628-22032 GCF_001853355.1 Bactrocera latifrons
ATACCGTTATACAAATGAAAACCTAATTCGGTGAATTTATTTTCAGAAAAGTAGTTTTGCTATGCAGTGGCTTAATTATGTGAGTACAAGTGTACATTAAGAACCAAGCGGAATAAACCTTTACATAAATACGGTATTTGAGCTGAGGTATCCTCTATGTAAAAATTGTCGTGATCAGACTATAACTTTTCAAGGTAACTGATATCGAAAACGAAGAACTCAGTACCTAACCTATTCTAACCTAATTTTTGACCGAAAATATCGGTAAATATCTCAGATATTTTCATGTAATTCAGAGGGCATCATTTTCATACTCTTGCAATAAAGTTGCTAATAACGGTATATATCGTCAGATATATTGTTACATATACCAAAGTGAGCAGGGTGACGAGTAGAGTTGAAATCCGGGTGTCTGTCTATCCGTCCGTGCAAGCTATAACTTGAGTAAAAATTGAGATATCTTGATGAAGCTTGTCATGCGAGAGTATAAAATGTTCGGTGACACCCGAACTTAGCCCTTCCTTACTTGCTTATTTATGAGTTGTATTGTATTGGATTCTGATATAAAGAAATTAAAAGTATCCTATGTCCTTACTCTAGTTTTAAACTACCTCGCCACCAATTTTTAGCCAAATCCGTTCAGCCGTTCTTGAGTAATAAATGGTGTAACTAAAACGACTTTCTTTTATATACAAATTATATATATATTTGATAATAACAATTTGATGCCTTGCTCCTCTTCGAAAGCTATGCTTCTACTGTTCTTTCCAATAGAAACCACCTTTCCGTACTAAGTATAGACTTCGAGAAAGCCTTTGACCGCGTGGGAGCTCATTTAGTTTTACGTCAGTTGGTAAAATGGAACCTTGGTGGTAAAATCCTTAAAATTATCCATATATATTATAGTAATTTCGTCTAAATCCTTACACACTATTGTGACGCTATGGGTGGTTGGCTGTATCAGTGCCATTTCACCCGCTGCTCCCTCTACGACGCTTTGGAAAGATTCGGCTCTTTTGTCCGCCTCGTTTTTCTTAGGTAGGTCACGTTTGACCCCAACTCTTCAAGGCCGCTGTCGCTTTTCATCTTCCGGAGAATATCAGCATACGACGACCTTTCCTTTTTTGTTGAATTATGACGTCCGGTTTCGTTCTTATTTTCTTCTTAATCGGCTTTCTCTTTTTAACAATATCCACCTATTGTTCACATGCGTTATGTTGAACCGTAATATCTATCACTTTCGTGGCTTCACTGGTCATTTGGTGTACCTTTTCAATAGCCTTTTTTGGCTTTTTTGTGGGCGGTAGTGCTCCCGATGCTTATCGCAGCTGCTATGGGGTATTCGTCTCTTTGGAAACATGAGAAAGCTGTGTTGCTTTTTCAACCATAGTTTTACCCACCGGTTTTTCGGCCTTATTATATAAGCACATTATGTTAGTAAGTAAATCGCGCATTGCCTGGCTTACGTGCCTTGGACCAGCCATCATATTTTCTAACTCTTTTATTTTGCAACCCAACTTTTTGAAATATGTTTAAAATTTAGTGATTTCTCTTCACTTTTGCTTGCCCTGTCAGCAGTTTCACTAAATGTTGATCCAGCAATGGTGGATTCCTCATTTCTGCCCTTCGGGGGCGTTCTCAAAATTTTAGAATTCCTCCGAAAAGGATTCTCTGGTGTACGTCCCATACTATTCTCAGAGGCCATACCTCAGTGAGAAAATAGTTTGGGTACACCTGTTAGGGAGTACGTTCCGTCCCTGCCGCTAAAACCTAACTTACATTATAAATAGTTGGCAATGCCTTAACCAAAAGCAAAACGAAAAGGAGAAAAAAGCGGAAAAACGAAAACGGAGAACAGCTGATTGATCAATGGGAAACGCAAATTACGTTTGGTTCACTGTTCTTAGGGAAATAAAAAATAAAATTTATTACTACAAAATTTGAAAATTGACCGCGAAAAGGGGCAGGTTTAAATTAAATTGCACTTGTCACAAAAAAGGAGACCCCACAATCTGCGCCAACTATCGTGGGATAAACCTCCTCAATATCGCATATAAGGTTCTATCGAGCGTATTGTGTGAAAGATTAACAAACTGATTGGATCTACTGATATCATCGGCCTTTTTCCAGACTGGACGAGGAAGCAACACAAATGGGTCTGGCAGTGAACGAGGGCAAGACGAAATATCACCTGTCATCAAACAAACAGTCGTCGCACTCGCGGCTTGGTACTCACGTCACTGTTGACATTCATAGCTTTGAAGTTGTAGATAATTTCGTCTATCTTGGAACCAGCATAAACACCACCAACAATGTCAGTCTTGAAATCCAACGCAGGATAACTCTTCCCAACAGGTGCTACTTCGGACTGAGTAGGCAATTGAGAAGCAAAGTCCTCTCTCGA
>NW_017537581.1:22202-32845 GCF_001853355.1 Bactrocera latifrons
TTGACATAGTTCAGTGAATTAAAAGACAGCGGCTACGCTGGCTAGGTCATGTTGTCCGGATGGACGAAAACACTCCAGCTCTGAAAGTATTCGACGCATTACCCGCCGGGGGAAGCAGTGGAAGAGGAAGACCTCCACTCCGTTGGAAGGACCAAGTAGAGAAGGACCTGTATTCACTTGGAATATCTAATTGGCACCACGTAGCGAAAAGAAGAAACGATTGGCGCGCGGTCGTTAACTCGGCTATAATCGCGTAAGCGGTGACTACGCCAATCAAGAAGAAGAAGACTTATCTATTTATTTAGGTTTAGTACCCACTTGGATCGTCTGGAATTACGGTAAGTCTTAACACAATAATCTAGTGTTTGTTATGAAAACCTATATTCTTCAGCGAACAATCCAAGAGCGTAAAAAACACGCCCACTTCACTCAAAACTTAACAATTCCAGCGTACCCTTGTGTATGTGTGACTGTTTGGGTTGTAACGTGCAATTTAAATGTCCGAAAGTTAAAAGGTTTTGCAATTTTCATTCGCATATTCAAATCGCACATTTAAGGAGCTTTTTTGCATATACCTACACATGTCTTCATATGTATGGCGTTATACTAATATAATATAGGCGTAACATGCACGTTTGTGCATGTGCATTCGTATACATACATATAAATAGTTGTGTGATCTCAGGGGTTTAGGGATTTGGCTTTGCGTTTTGACTCTAACTGACATTGAAACGTATGCTGCCGAGACGTGGAGCGCCAAGCTCTATTTGCCTTCGCCTCGCAGGCACGCCACACCTCACCTTAGCCCCGCAGCAGAGAATTTGTTGCGATTTTGTTAGGTTGTTCGTATTTTCATTTTTATATTCTTTCAACCAGTTGCTACAGAATATTATAGTTTTTTCACCTAACGGTTGTACGTATCACCTAATATTATTCGAGAAATATATAGAGATGAATATATATAAAGGTTGACTGTCTGTCTGTCCGTCCTTCCGTCCGTTCGTGCAAGCTGTAACTTGAGTAACAATTGAGATATCTTGATGAAACTTAATACTAATTTTCCTCAGTCCAAAAAAAATAGGCGTAATTAGATCACTGCCACGCTCACAAAATGCCATTAACCAAAAACATATAAAGTGCCATAACTAAAGACTAAAATAAAAACGTTAAATTCGGCTGCACCGTTGTTACGAAACAAAAAATTCCTTACAAGAACTTGAATAAGATCTTTCAGTTTGTATGGTAGCTATATTTGAAACTTCTTCCGAGATTGCACCACTGCTTCAGCTTATACTCTATGCCAAATTTCGAAAGAAAATCTCATCAAATATGAAAGTTTTTCATATAAGCACTTTACTCCGATCTTTCAGATGGTAACAGCTACGTGTATTGTCTTAAACAATAATGCAAGCCAAATATCTTGAAGATATCTATTCATATTAAAAAGTTTTCACCCTTTAAACGTGATTTCAATTGCCCAGTTTGTATGCCAGCTATATGCCATTGTAATCCGATCTAAATAATTTTTTCAGAAATTATACTATTGTCTTAGATAGTAATTTATTTAAAATTTCGAAAAGAAATCTCATCAAATGAAAATATTTTATCGTGCAAGCACTTGATTTCGATCGTTCAGTTTGTATGGCAGTTATACGCTATAGTCGTCCGATATCAGAGCTTCTTTCAAAAGATAAAAATAGTATGGGTAATAGTAAAGAAAAGGTTACCAATTTCAAATTAAGATTACTCGTACATAATAATTTAGGAGACGTATAGTAAAATTCCACTATCTGCTACCTTTTTACAATATCGTTTTAATTTTACTGATCTTTATCACTCTACGATTACTTTGGTTTTAACAAAATTTCGTATATTAACTCTAAAAAAAGTAGTAGAATTTTTGGTAGTTGAAAAAGTCATCGAAATTTCAAACTTCTTATGAAAAAGTTTAAGATATTATTTTAAACATTTAAAACGTATGATATCTACTAATTTTTTACAAACTCCATATAATGCCAAAGTATCCTCTAGGTAGCCAAAGAAGGTCAGAAGATGAAAAATCCCAATGGTGGCGCCCGGGGCATGTGACCCGCCACGTAAAAAACGCCCCCGATGAATAGTCAAAAACAGCCTAGGATGAGATACCCCCTTTTGACGACGATCATGGCAATCGAAATAAAGATTACGATTTGAGATCATGCACCTGGAATGTCCGGTCTCTTAATTGGGAAGGTGCCGCTACCCAGATGCCTCGTTAAAATAAAGGCAGACATCACCGCCGTCCAAGAAGTCCAATAGACAGAACAAGGACTGAAATGAATCGGACGTTGTGGCATTTAGTTCAGTGGCCATATAAAGAAGAGCAAATTTGGTGTGGGAGAGAGAGACTCCGTCGTCGAGTATTGTCGTCACCCCGGTAGAGGCCCTCCAGCCATAATCCGCATCGAAGCGAATTTTCTGAACATATCGCTGATTTCCGCTTATGCCCCGACCTAAGACAAAGACGATGTGACCAAAGATGCTTTCTTTGAGTGCTTAGAACGCACCCATGAGGACTGGCCCTGCCACGATGAGAAAATCGTGTTTGGCGACTTTAACACCAGGGTGGGCAACGAAATTAATTTTGCCAAAACAGTTGGTAAATTCAGCCTCCACGACGATCGACTTCGCCGGAGCCTGAAATATTGTTATATAAAATACTAGATTCTAGCATAGAAAAATTCACGAACCAGATCGCCCAAACACGTCTTCAGTGTTTTAGATGTGCGTGCGCTCCGAGGTCTTAGCATCGACTCGGACCACTATCTTGTTGCAGCCAAGATTCGCACCCGCCCCTGTGCAGCAAACACAAAGTTCAACATCGAGTAGCTGCAATCACAACAGCCAGCCGAGCTCAATTCTACTCGACTCGCACTCCAGCTGGAAATGTAGGACGATGTTTCAAGCTCTTTACGTAGAGCTGCAACCGAAACCATTTATCTTCCGAAAATGCAGAAAGACAGCTAGTACAACGAGGGGTGTCACGCCACAGCGGAGAGAAAGCAGACTTCCTATCTTGTACAGTTACGATCGAACACAATACGTGCGGGATAGGATAGATACTGAGAGTTGAAGAAGGAAGCGAGACGCACTTGCAGATGAAACAAGAGTGAGGCCGAAATGCGTGAATATGCAAAGCTTGACAAGCTGGCCGGCAGGGGTAATGTTAGAAAATAATTTGAAAACGTACAGTGACTAAAATAAGGTTTCCAGACCGATGCATACTCTTGTAAAACCCTCAAAAGTAATCTATGGACGGATGCCCAGAGCATACACAAATTATAGAGGAAACATTTCTCCAGCCTACTGAATGGCTTAACACCAGGAGATGGCGAACAAGAAGAACTGATAAGGTGATATAAACATACACAAGCTTCTTTGTAATATAATCAGACAAAAGCATGCCCAATGATTGAATTATGCTCTGCCCAATCCACAAAAAGGGAGACCCCACTATCTGAGCCAATAACATTGGGACTAGTTTCCTAAACAGTGCATATAAGGTTCTATCGATCATATTGTGTGAAAGATTAAAGCCTACCGTCAACAAGCTGAAATCCAACGGAGAATAGTTCTTGCCAACAAATGCTCCTTCGAACTGAGTAGGCAATTGAGAAGTAAAGTCCTTAGTTATTCATTATTCCCGTCCTTCTACACGATGCAGAGACAAGGACGATGACAACATCTGATGAGTCAACGTTACGAGTTTTCGACAGAAAGGTGCTGTGAAAAATGCATGGCCCCATCGCCAAATTAAAAGACAGTGGCTGCGCCCCTGCTCTGAAAGTATTCGATGCAGTACCCGCTGGGTGAAACAGAGGAAGAGGGAGACCTCCACTCGGTTGGAAAGACCAGGTGGAGAAGGACTTGACTTCGCTTCGAATTTTCAATTAGCTCCACATTGCGAAAAGAAGAAACCACTTACGCGCTGTTGTTAACTGGGCTATAATCGCGTAAGCGGCATCTGCGGCAGTAAAAAAAAAAATAGTTTTCTTGTTAGTAATCGAAATTAATTTTATATAATTGTATATACATTTTATACTCTTGCAACAGCCAAATCCAGGGAAATACCTTAAAATATGAAACGCCTTGCACCTCACATACAATCACCAATCATGTGGAGTAATTTAAAGCCGATATTCGAAAATCCTGATGTCAGTTATATGAGTTTTCGCCCAATTGTAACTATTTTAATTACAAAGAGATACGTTATAAATAAAACATATTCCGTAATTTTCATTGAGATAACTTAAATATTTGTCAATATATCAAGCATGAAGTCATCTGGAAGTTCTAAAGAACTGATTTTCAATTGTATATCTGACATATTGACCTATAATACAGAGTGGCTGATGAATTTTGCTACATTAAGAGACTCAAATATTTTTTTTTTCAGTGTATGGAATTCATTTTTCTTTTATTCATGTTAAAGCTCATTCAATTTTATTAAATATAGCTAAATTAGTTTAAAAAATAACAATGGAATTTAAATGCGCCCCCTGCTCGTTGATGCATGTGAGGCATCCTACCAAAAATTTGTTCATTACTGCTTGGAGAGTTGAGACAGCAATAGCGGCAATTGTTTCTCGAATGGATTGCCTTAGTTCATTCAAATTGGTTGGTTTTGCTTTGCGGACTTCCTGTTTGCAATAACCACACAAGAAAATGTCAGGTGCAGTAAGGTCAGGCGACCTGGGTGGCCAACGGAATGTGGAGTTTCTGGATATCAGCTTACTGGGAAATTTTCGTCGCAATTCTGTCATAAAAGGTTGGGCTATGTGAGAAGCTGCACCATCTTGCTGAAACCTCCAGTAACCGTAAAGGTGTGACCGTTTTCTTCAAAGAAGTAGGGCCCGACAATGCAGCGTGATTAAACTGCATGCCACACTGTGACACGAAGTGTATGCAATTCCGTCTTATGGAGTATCTGTGGGTTGGAAGCACTCCATATTCGACAATTTTTTTTGTTTATGTTGCCGTTTAAATCGAAATGGGGCTCGTCAGACATGAAAAACAGTTCAACATGTTTCCCTCCTCTTCCACCATTTGAAGCATCTTCTGGCAAAATTCCAAGCGAATCGGCAAGTCTGCAGCTTTTAGTTTGAATTTTACATGGGAATAAGTCCAAATCTTTGCGCATAATTGACTGTAATGACTGTCTGCTTACACCCATTTGAGCAGATAAGCTTCTTGTCGAAACACGTGGATTGTTTTGTATGGCAGAAGCTACAGCAGCGATTGTTTCCTCCGTCCGAACTGAAGGTCTTCTGTTGACTGTCCCATGCTCTGCAAAATTGTTTACAAGGCTCATTATGGTCCATCTGCTCGGGACCAAAAACAAAAAAAAAAAAAAAAACAAATAACCAGATTCATTAAATAGAAAAAAAGTTATTTTTTTTTTTTGGTAGTTTCTTTCATCAGCCAACCTGTATTGATCAAAAGTCAACTGTAGATACTGGGGTCCACATGTTCAGTACCTAGGACCTAGAACAGTTTCGTTGGGATTTTTTTTATGATTAATTTAATAAGTCTATGAACTGGACTATTTTGAACATCAGTACAAGTACGCTGCAAATAGTATTACGTTTTGTCATATACCTTTGGCAACCCTGCTGGCGGGCTTTTTTTACTATTGTATTTAAACATATAAGCGCCAATTTCCAGATATGTGTCGTCAGCACTCAGCGATGACTGCCAGACGCGGCAGATTGTCGCTGTTGTTATCGTGTTTGACAGTGCAGCTAACGCATTGTAACTTTAGATTTCGTTGATTGTGACGCAATTGGATTTTGTCACCAGCAGCTGAAAGACCGACAGACACAAGCGAGCACTACTGACTGCTGGAAATCCTAACTCTCAGTACAAAGAGTATGGGAAACATAGCATTTATGTATATTCTGCATACATAGAGAATGAGGTGAAATAAATGCGGCTATGACAATTATTCATGCAGCAATGAAGCGGCATAAACGCATTGACTCAGTGAATTGAATAAATGGCAAACCTTTGTGCCAGTTTTTTTATACTCTCGCAACAATGTTGCTAAAGAGAGTATTATAGTTTTGTTCACATAACGGTTGTTTGTAAGTCCTAAAACTAAAAGAGTCAGATATAGGGATATATATATCAAAATGATCAGGGTGACGAGTAGAGTTGAAATCCGGATGTCTGTCTGTCCGTCCGTGCAAGCTGTAACTTGAGTAAAAATTGAGATATCATGATTACTTGACTTGGTACACGTATTTCTTGGCTCCATAAGAAGGTTAAGTTCGAAGATGGGCAAAATCGGCTCACTCCCACGCCCACAAAATGGAGAAAACCGAAAACCTATAAAGTGTCATAACTAAGCCATAAATAAAGATATTAAAGTGAAATTTGGCAAAAAGGATCGTATTAGGGAGGGGTATATTTGACCGTAATTTTTTGGAAAAGTGGGCGTGGCCCCGCCCCCTACTAACTTTTTTGTACATATCTCGAAAACTACTACAGCTATATCAACCAACCTGTGTAGAGTCGTTTATTTTAGGCATTTCCATATACAGCTCAAAAATGGAAGAAATCGGATAATAACCACGCCCACCTCCCATACAAAGGTTATGTTGAAAATCACTACAAGTGCGTTAAAAGACTAACAAAAAACGTCAGAAACACTAAATTTTACGGAAGAAATGGCAGAAGGAAGCTGCATCCAGGCTTTTTTTAAAAATTGAAAATGGGGGTGGCGACGCCCATTTATGGACCAAAAACCATATCTCAGGAACTACTAGACCGATTTCAATAAAATTCGGTATGTAATTTTTTCTTAACACCCTGATGATATGGGTGAACTCGGTTCACAACCACGCCTTCTTCCAATATAACGCTATTTTGAATTCCATCTGATGCCTTCTCTGTATAATATATACATTAGGAACCAATGATGATAGCGGAATAAAACTTAACACAAATACGGTATTTGAGCTGAGGTATCCCGTGTGGAAAAATTGTTGTGATCGGACTATAACTTTTCAATGCAATTAAAATAAATGAAAATACAATTCAATACTCAAAGTACACAAATTGATCTAACCTAATTAATTTACAGCAAAATAAAAAAATATGTAAATGACGGATAATGAAATCTCATCACTATCTATCACTTTATCATGCGAGAGTATAAAATGTTCGGTGACACCCGAACTTAGCCCTTCCTTACTTGTTTTTTATTATTATTTTACATTATTCCTATTATATAAAAATAAAATACTAACAACAATTCAAGTCTAATTAATTAATAGAAATACTTAAAAGCTAAATGTTAAGAAATACATTTGCATCTAGTGTTGTCTTATTGGGTCGGAAGGCTCCTTGCGATTCAACCGGATTTCTCGCCCAGCAGTTTCGATGGGTTTGAAGGCTTCCTCATTAACGTGCTGTCTAAGCCTCAGTTAATGAGACATTGCTATTTTGCAGATTTCATTTACCACTGAATTCACGCCTTCATTAGGGTGTAGGTGAGCAGATCTAATGTGCCAAGGAGCATTAACTAAAGTCCTTAGTACCTTACTTTGAAAGCGCTGAATGCTGGCAAAACTGCTTTGACTTGAGCAACGCCATAGTTGAGCTCCGTAGACCCAAACTTAATTATATAATAACAGTTTGTTTTAAATTGATTACATGGATTTCCTGCCAACTAGGTGGTAAAGTTTGCCAAATTTCATATCAAAATCGCTCCTTTGTTTTTTGACATGCTCTTTCTAGCGTAGCTTAGCATCTAGGGTTATACCTAGGTACTTATTTATATAAATTGGATAATATGCCGTCTTTTTCAAGGTAAAGTCGACATGAATTGATTTGGTGTCATTTAATTGTATGCGCCATTTAGATGCCCACTTAGTAATGCGTTGAGTACTGTTTGCACTCGTCGACTACATACTGAAGTTGTCTCTCCAGCTGCTAACAAAGCTGTGTCATCCGCAAATGTCGTTGTCATATAACTAGAATCAGATGGGAGATCACTGGTAAAAAACAAATAAAGCATTGACCCAACACGCTTCCCTGGGGAACACCCGCTTCTATCAGTTGCATGTTTGAACTCTTGTTTAATGCGGAAGTATCTATCTTTTAGCTATGAAGCAATTATTTCACAAAATTGTTTGGGTAGCATGTATTTCAATTTGAGCAGTTGACCCGTAGCTTTGTCAAAAGCTTGAGACAGGTCCAAAAAAGCCGCCGTACAAACGTTCTTTTTATCGGTTGTATTTTCAACAAAATTAACGATTCGGTGTACCTGGTCAATTGTTGAATGGTGGTACGGAAGCCAAATTGATGTGTTGGCATTTATTGTTTCTGAGCGGTTATTGGTTTAAGCCTATTTATGAGTACATTCTCAAAGATTTTAGATAAAGGTGGCAGCAGCGAAATTGGTCTATATGATGTAACATCGTGTACTGGCTTCCGCGGCTTAGGTATCGTTATGACTTCAGATACTTTCCAGAGCGATGGCTTGTACCTTAGGCATAAAGCACTGTTTATAATGTTTAAACATTTTTGTTATACGATTCTTTGATAAATTGCGTAATATTTCTCCAGTTATTAAATCGTACTCAGGTGCTTTTTTGAGTCTTGTGTTCCCGATAAGATTTTTAATTTCTTTAATAGTAACTGGAGAAATATTGATGTGTGGATCCAACCAATTGTTTTCACAGTTTATTTCATGCCCATCGTTAGGCGTAAATGTGTTTCTCTAATGATTTAAAAATGCGGCAGCTTTCTATTCATTCGTTTTGGCCCATGCGTTTCGTTTAGTTTTAATGGCGCTACATGTTTTATTTATTTATTAATATTTCTTGCAGCTTTCCAGAGTGAATAGTCGGTGTACTTATCAGCTGTGAGTTTAGACAGATAAGTTTTGAAGGAAAAATTTTTAAACTGTGTAATTTGTGTTCGTAGTTTCGCTGTACATTTATTAAGCTCAGTTTTGAGAGCAGAGGACCCAGTTTGCTGTCATCTCCGTCGAAGCTTGCGCTTTTTATGGATACTTTCTAAGATGTGTTTTGGATATTTGGTACCATTTAGATTCAAGCGGGTATTTGGTGTACTCTTCCACACAGCGTTTTGAATTATTTTTGTGAAATCTTCAACCTCACAGTTCAACTCAAAACTAGTCGATATGTGTTTAAGCTTTGGGTCAAGTTTATTCACTTTAGTTTTAAATTTAAACTAATTAGTGTGTTTATTACATAACGTTGGCTTGGCGGCCGAAATAAGTGGCTTTTTATACAGAGTTAGTATCACTGGGAAATGGTCAGAGCTTAGGTATAAATTGAATTGTAAAGAAGTCAAGAAGTTCTGGCAGTTTCTGTCTATCTGTAGTCCAATAAGTGGGTCTTCCTGTAGAAACAAAATTGCATTAAACTGATTGTATAACTTTAAGGAGTTCTCGACCTTTGGTTAAACAAGATCCCCAATGATTGTATTTTGTGTTAAAGTCGTCATGCATAAAGTACCTTCCGTCATATTTTTTTAATAAATTCACATACGGTTCTATTTGTATGTTATGTCTAGGTGGACTATACAGAGTAATAAGATACAATAGGTGATTAAGCAATTTAACTGAAATTGTTGTTGCTTGAATTTCTTCCGTCTTAACCGGATCTTTCTCGCAGTGTTCAATATTGTTTTTGATAATTATAACTCGTGCTGAGTTTGCCGGGTATGGTGTGTGATTCATAATTTCTAAATTAAATGCGTTTCAGATAATAGACATACATATATCAATATTTCTGTCGTGTAGAATAACTTAAGTAAAGGGCACTTCTTTTATCATCTACGCAGAATCGGAGAACGGAACGGAAAGTAAATCTGGTACAAAAATCTGCTAAGGGAAATATTCTGCTTAAAGAGTTTATACGCTCCTTATTCAAATTAGTATAATATAATATAAATCAAGGCAGTTATTTCTTATTAAATAGCAAATAACTAAAGATGCTGAAGTTTACTTTATGTATGATCCCTCACACTATCTAAAAAGTACACCCTTTCCCCATCAATATCAAGTTTCTCTGTATACTTTAATCCGCACTCAGACTTTCCAAAACTAATTAAATTCGTTAATCACTATGCTCTATGAAAATTATTCAAAAAACGTTTTTGAAATCCAAATTTTGAATTCAGGCATTATATTTCCTAAAAATAAAGGTTATACGAGTAAATTGAATGACCTTTGGACTTTCATCAGTGCTTTTCCCTTATATTATTTCACATTCTTTCTGCTTTTTGGGTATGCTACATCTGGTACTATAAAATCTGATTATAAAAAAAGGCTTTTAATTTACGCATCGAATATACTGATCTGAAAAAAAAATAACTTTAAGTTAAGCAAAAATTTTAAACTGCAAACAGTTTTTCGAAACAAAATACAAAATAAGTATTTGTATACTCTCGCAACAAAGTTGCTAAAGAGAGTATTATAGTTTTGTTCACATAACGGTTGTTTGTAAGTCCTAAAACTAAAAGAGTTAGATATAGGGTTATGTATACCAAAGTGATCAGGGTGACGAGTAGAGTTGAAATCCGGATGTCGTGCAAGCTGTAACTTGAGTAAAAATTGAGATATCATGATT
>NW_017537581.1:36725-38493 GCF_001853355.1 Bactrocera latifrons
TAAATAAAGATATTAAAGTGAAATTTGGCAAAAAGGATCGTATTAGGGAGGGGTATATTTGACCGTAATTTTTTGGAAAAGTGGGCGTGGCCCCGTCCTACTAACTTTTATATACATATCTCGAAAACTACTATAGCTATGTCAACCAAACTATATAGAGTCGTTTCCTTTAGGTATTTCCATATACAGCTCAAAAATGGAAGAAATCGGATAATAACCACGCCCACCTCCCATACAAAGGTTATGTTGAAAATCACTAAAAGTGCGTTAACCGACTAACAAAAAAACGTCAGAAACACTACATTTTACGGAAGAAATATCAGAAGGAAGCTGCATCCATGTTTTTTTTAAATTGAAAATGGGCGTGGCGTCGCCCACTTATGGGCCAAAAACTATATCTCAGGAAGTACTCAACCGATTTCAATAAAATATTTTCTTAACACCCTGATGACGTGTACCAAATATGGGTGGAATTGGTTCAAAACCACGCCTGAAATTGCGATTATCACTTTATCGTGCGAGAGTATAAAATGTTCGGTGACACCCGAACTTAGCCCTTTATTACTTGTTAAGTTTATTTTTTTAATTTTTATAATTGAATTCTGGAAGGAGTTACCTGTAGCTCATTTAGATCATTAATATTCTCTCAGTAAAAAAAAATTATTAATTGAGAATATTTTTCTCTAGTAGTAAACTCAAATATATATTAAAAATAAAAATTAATGAGAACGGCTTACTTTTTTATGAACTTGTAAGCAAAACCACATATATTATATTAAACTAGAACAATTATAATTGGCACTGGAATGTTCTAGGCGTAATAAAGTTAATAAATTGGAAACACTTTATATAATATCAATTATTTAGCATTTTAACGAATAAAAAAAAATAATAATAATAATATTAAAATTAGTTGTTAATAATTGGGAAAAGTTAATGCATTGGGAATTAATGCAATAATATGTTGCATGCAAATATTGTTTCTCACAGCAACAAAATTCATAAAATGAAAACAGATTACCATTTAAGAAATTGAAATAATTTTAAATATTTAAAATTTTTGTCACTCTTTAGCAGGAAATGTTAAAATCAGAACAATTATAAGTCGGGAACAGTTTTCTTTTTTTATAAATGCACCAAATTTACACCCAATGAAACTAAATTTTCCAACCACGCTTTGAATATCCAAAAACCTTAATGAAATTTCTCAAGCGTTTTTGAGAATATAAAATTTTTTTGGGATGTGTGTTTGTATAATTATTTTAAATATTTCACTTCGCAGAAATAAACCAATTGCCTGTACCTACGAATATTTAAGTGTTCCGAAAATTGCGACGGCGAGAAAATAGAAACGCGTGCGAATTCTTTCTATTTCGGTCTAATTAACAATCCTTCTTTATTTCATTTCATCTAGTTGCTTAGCCTAAATCTTAAAACTAACGGCTTAAACTAGTGGTAATGTTAATATGTATTAGAAAAGGGGTAAGTATAATAATTCTAAACTTTCGTTAACTATTGTAAGAGATTACGCTGAGGTAAGTAAGGTGAGTAATATTTTAGTAATACAATTTAGGTATTAGGTATTAGGTATTAGGGTAAGTATATAAAATAATATAATTCAATATTTTATAATCTTTATAATTCATTTTTATTAATTTTGGCTTTCAGTCACCGACTAACATTCGTGCTGAGCAGTTGTGTCGTTGTTATCTCCGAGTTTCCGCTAATCATTTAGCAACCCGCGTGTGCTTCTACTTTGCTTAAGCTA
>NW_017537581.1:39008-40298 GCF_001853355.1 Bactrocera latifrons
TTCCTACTCTTCCACCTACTAAAAAAGACGATCCAAAATTTATTGTGCTAAAATCTGACGATGCTTCCAAGGCTCTTTCAAAAATCTCGTTGAAATAATTGAAGGCCTAAAGTCATATGAAGTGTCCTCTGTTTACAAATTCAAACGAGTAGTTGATGGTGTAGAAAAATACACTGGAGTAATGCTTATCTCTTTGAACTCCTACACTCTAAATTCCATCAATAAATATCCAACCGCCAACAATAATCCACCTAACTCAAAGGCATTCCACAATAGCTACATATATGCATGATTCTGATACACCCACAATGCACCAGCATTCCAAACAAAACGAAGAAAATAACACAGAAAATAACGAAGTTGAATACTGCAAAGATTCTCAATAACCACTTGAGTGAGCTTTAAACTGTTGACACTCAGCCAAGCTGACAACTCATTCTAGTTGATATCTCATTCTCTCTTAAGCTTTCTCATCTTCTCCCGTTTTCAATCTTTCTAGTAATCTTTAATCTAAGCGCTTAATAAAGTACTCTCTTAATATGTGTACGATAATGCAATGGCACCTAAATGGCTACATTAACAATTACAACGAACTCCAGATCTTAATTAAAGATTACGCACCATCAATAATACTCTTAAACGAAACACATATCGCTTACAAACATACCACTCATACCCACAAACAATACGTTGGTATATTCCACATCCTTCCACATAACAAAACAAATAAACAAGACATTGGAGTTTTACTAAGAAGGGACATTCCACACAAAGTGAAACATATCCAGTCAAACTTGGCTGTGCTATCGATTGAAATATTTCTAACACAAAGAATTCACTTAATATGCTTATATGTATATTCCACCTGACCGACACTTCACCACAAACGATATCATGCAAATAACCAGTCAATTTCCTTCTCCAATGATCGTGACCGGTGACATGAATGCATGGAGCCCGATATGGGGTTCAACGACAGTAAACTCCAGAGGAAAACACATAGAAAACGTAATCCTTTCCTCAAACTTAATCTCCTTAAACAATTGCTCATTTTTCAACTGTCTCCACTTTTTCTCATGTTGACGTTACTTTGTGTACAGATACGCTCGCCGCCAAATGTGAATGGAACATACTAGGCTACTTACATGGAAGTGACCACTTCCCCATAATACTAAAAGTACACTTGGRACCAATAAACAAATACTATAAACCAAAAAATATTTTCAAAACCGATCACGCTGACTGGGTAAAATTCCAAACCCTCTGCAGAGATAAATGTGATAAAAGCCC
>NW_017537581.1:40908-56633 GCF_001853355.1 Bactrocera latifrons
TTCAATTAGATGAGTTTGAGTATGCTCTATCCGGAGTAGGCGGCAAAACCCAAGGTTTAGATAAAATATCTTACCCTATGATCAAAAACATGCCAATTGAGCTCAAGCAACGAATCGTCAAACCTTACAATAAAATACTGGACACCGGTGTTTATCCCCAATTTTGGAAGACATCAGGCGTAATCAATATTCTTAAACCCAATAAAGAATCAGCAGATACCGACAGCTATAGACCAATCTTTCTCCTACCATGCTTAGGCAAACCTTTCGAAAAAATAATTGCGAACCGGCTGTCGTGGTACGCCCAGCGGAATGAGTTGATGACACCTAATCAAGTCGGTTATAAAAGAAGCCAAGGCACGTTGGATGTATTACTACACCTCGACCACTCCATCTGCAACGCTCTGTCCAGTTGGAATCATTTATCTATATTATCCTTAGATTTCAACAAAGGCTTTGATAAAATCAGCGCCCACATTGTGCTGCGGCAATTAAAAAACTGGAAGATCAGTCCGAAAATTTTGAATTTCGTTAAAAGCTTTCTCACTAACCGTAAATTGAAAGTAAATGTTAATGGTTTCTTCTCCTCCACACTTCCACTTTCAAACGGGATGCCGCAAGGTTCGCCACTTTAAACATTCCTCTTCATCACCGCCTTTGATGAGATAAGTCGAATAATAAACACGCACAAAGGAATCGAGCACCAAATGTATGCAGATGATGTCGTAATTTACTCCAATTGTTCCGACCTCAACGCAGCCGAACTTACATTTTCCAATGGTCGCTAGTTTCCGGTGCACAGCTATCACTAGAAACAACGAATATCCTCCATATATGCAGAAAAACAAATTGAAGCGGAATAAAACTTTGCTTTAACACCACTAACATTGAATGTACAAAATAATTAAAAATTCTAGGTGTAGTTTTTGACTCTAAGTATAACTTTAATTCGCATTGTAAATACATTAGAAACTCTTTGTAATCAAGATTAAACATTGTAAAATATCTTTCGTAAAAATACTCGTTAATACATCCAAATACGCTCATCAGTGTTGTCAGATCACTTCTTCTTTCAAAGATCGGCTATGCGTTTCCGCTTTACGGACGAAGTTCGAAGAACAACATCAAGCTTATATGTGCCCTATACCACTGCGCGAGACGCCGTAGCCTCAAAGCTTTTCCAACATCACCAATTGAAATCATTCTTGCGGAGTCGGGTCTACCAAGTGTACAAAATAGGATTGAAGACGCAACCCACCGACTGCTATCAAAAGCGGTTGAAAGCACAAACTCATCGCTGACCACGGCCTTTGCTACTTCGCTGAGGCGTACCAGGCTACCAAGATAATAACAAAATGCATGATCTTTGCACAAAAAAAAAATGCTCTTCCACTGTCGGTGGGGAAAAAAGTAAAGACCCTTCAGCCCCATTGGCTAATCCCGTGTGAATGACTCCCCAACAAACTATCCAAGCTGCCCAAGCAGAACACACCAAACGATGTTTTCAAAAAAACGTTKTTTGAAATGGAGCATGAATACGAAAAAAATGGCTGGAAGTTGATCTTCACAGACGGATCTAAGTCATCCGAATACACCTCCTTTTCCGTGGTCACGAACGCAGGTAATACAATCTGCAACCGGCTTCTTCCTTATTGTGTATGGNTAATATAATACAGTTATGTGACTTAACTTTTTATTATTTAACTGTTTTTATTATTTTTTGTATTTAAATTGTTAAAATGGTTAATAAAGTATACTTTCATAAGTCAAGTGCAACTACTGTATCAAACCAGAAATTATAAATAGATCTGCCAGCGTGTGTGTGTAAGTATGTTTCGAAAAACAAACACTTTGAGCGGCTTCAGCTGCTTGACTGGCTATACCGTTAATCACCATGTATATATGTAGTAAGTAGATATTTTTTCTACTGTAAATTTTTAAATATTTGTGGGCCTGCAATCTGCGGGAATTAGTACCAAGTAGCCTTGCTATGTGAATTTGAGCGCCAAACTTGCCATTGTATGCACTCGCTAGTTGTATGCACTTAGCTAGTGTTTGCAGTTGGCTCGTTTTTTAAGAGTCTGTGAAAAATTACTAGTATTTTAAGAGTGGTGATTAAAGTGCAAAATCAAACTAAGTGCTTACATTATGTTTTTTTAATTGCCGTTTTAAGTGCATATTTTTCTACAAATATTTAATGTTATTTGATATTTTTAATGTATTGTGTTTATGGTTTTTGAAAATTCTCAAGAGTTTTTGAGAGATAAAATAATCGGGACCCGTGACTTCACTAAAATTAAAATTCAACCAATTGCCTGCACTTCGATATTGCGMCGAAAAATTAACGACAAAAAGAAAACGCGTGCGATCTTGATTCCGGTCTAGTTACCAATATTTCTTTATTTCAGTTCATCTAGTTACTTAGCCTAAGTCTTAAAACTAACGGGGTAGAACTGTTGGAATGGAAGTATAAAGGTATGTACAAAAAGAGTTGAGTAATTCATTTTGTTGACTTCTAGTAATAAATTAAGGTAAGTATATTTAACATGATTAGGGTAAGTACAATGAAAAGAAAACTTTATAATTCAAATATAAAATGCATTTCTGAAAAGTAATTAATTTTAATTTCATTTTATGTTGAACATATATATATAAATAAATCGCTTGACGCAACACCGGCCACCTTGAGAGGATCAGGATTCTTCAACATCCATGGGCAGTAATGCGAGTTTGCGAATTGGGCGCTTAACGGTGCCTGCCTTGGTTGCCACGTCTGCCACTCGTACCTTGCCGTCTTGGCCTTCGACGGTTGCGACGGCACGTTGTTTTCGTTACCGAGGACGAGATCGCCTGGCCGCAGATTGCGTTTGGGGTGCAGCCATTTGTTGCGTTCCTGAAGCCCCGCCATGTAGGTTTTGGACCACTGTCGCCAAAACTGTTGCTTGAGACAGAAAACAAGTTACCATCTCTCGCAGCAACGAATTGGATTCGTTGGCACTTGTGCTGGTAGCAGTGCTCGCAGAGGGCAACCGATTAGAAGGTGCACTGGAGTTAGTACTTTTCCGTCGTTGGGGTCCTGTCCCAACGGTGCTAGGGGACGAGAATTCAAGATGGCCTCCACTTCGGCCAGTAGTGTTGAGAGCTCTTCCGTCGTGAGTAGAGCGTTGCCGGGTGCGCGAGCGATCAGATGCTTGGCGGACTTCACGGCCGCCTCCCATAATCCGCCGAAGTGCGGCGCCCTTGGTGGTAGAAAGCCGAAGCTGAATCCTTCTTCGGCTGCGAACCCCGTTAGTTCTAGTGCTTGCACTAGAAACGCCTCCTTCAGCTCGCGCAGCTTGTCGGCGCCGACAAAGTTGGTTGCGTTGTCGCTGAATACTTTCTGTGGCATCCCTCGGCGACCAATGAACCTTTTAAGGGCGAAAATAAAACAATTCGTAGACAGGTCCGAGACTAGTTCTAAATGTACTGCTTTTGATGTGGAGCAAACGAAAACTGCTATATACGTTTTTACGGGTGGTCGACCACGTATTTTTAACGTTGCATATATCAGAAAGGGTCGTAACGCTCGAAGTCTTTCAACTGGCAAATTTCTCATTATTTGGGTTTGCAACTTCGGCTTGTAATTAAAGCAGCGTGTACAGTTTCTTACGGTTCTACTGCAAGCTTCCCTGGCATTATTTAGCCATATGCGTTCTCGAAGAAGCGCAACCAACGCTTTTGCCCCAGCGTGGTGATTTCGAGAGCGCAGGAACCATAGATACGTTATAACGAAATGCGAACTTTTATTTAATAAAAGCGGAAATTTGGCATCGTACGGGGGAGGTGCATTTAATAACCGACCTCCTACTCGGACTAATTTAAAGGAAATCGACATATCCGAGTACTCATGCAAGAACGGGTGGAGTTTTTGCAAGTTGGCGGGTAGCGTCGTGCCTTTCGTCAGTTTTTGGATTTCGCTCGCAAACTCGGTATGTTGAATCAGCTGGACAATTTTCAAGAAACTCAAGTTTAATTCGTCTGCAGCCGGAGCTCTTCCCACAGTAGGCCATTTTGGTCGTCTGATCCATCGTAATAAATATGCGATCACACGAAGCAACTTTTGAGGAAAAGAGAATTTTTCAATCAGCTCCATTATAGTGTTATCTTTCGCATTTGCAGAAAATGTGACAGCGTTTTTCTTCTTCTCTAAGGCTTCGATTTCTGAGGAGATCTGGAAGTGAGAGTTAATTGGCCATAAAGCGGGGTCTTCTAGGAGGAACTGTGGACCGTCAAACCATATAGAATTATTCAATTCGTCCACGTTACAACCCCGAGACAATTGATCCGAAGGATTTTTTATTGTTGGCACATGTCGCCAATTTACATTGTCAGACAATTCTTGGAGTGCGGACACTCTATTTGCGACAAAGGTTTGCGATGAAGAGGATGCGTTTTTACCCAGTGCAATACAATTTCAGAGTCTGTCCAAAATGTAGTTTTCTCGAATCGTCGACTCAATATTGAAAGATGTGCTACCGAGAGCTCGAGAGCTCGAGACGCGGAAGAGAGAGAGTCTTCAGCGCAGCTACTCTAGACTTTGCAGTAAGCAGCATACATTTGACACCACTAGCAGATTGGCTTCGTATGTAAATGCAGCATCCGTACGCTCTTATTGAAGCGTCGCAGAAGCCATGGATTTGGCATATAGCAGTCCACTCTAGATTTACATACCGAGAAATGCTAATTGACGAGAGCTGCAGTAGGTTGGCTTTGAAATTCTGCCAGCTATTGCTGAGGCGCAATGGAATCGACTCATCCCAATCTAGTTTTTGCAAAGCTCTTGCAATAAAATTTTTGCTTTGGTATCTAGTGGGGCTAATAATCCAAGAGGATCGAAAAGGCGAGCGGAGACTGACAATATGTTCCGTTTAGTGGCTCGCAGATCATTAAAGTTGGCATCCAAAACAAACCGAAACAAATCCYCTTTCGGCAACCTATGGATTCCTAGTGTTTTAGTAGAATTTTTGTCATTGAAACTTAACGACTTTTCAGTGCAATCACTGTCGAAAAATTTAGGGTGGTTCGAAAACCACTTCGTTAACGTGAATCCTGCCGAGTTTAATATTTTAATTACTTCACTTCTTATAAGATCTAGAGACTCAAAATTTTCAGRTSCTGTCAATAASTCATCGACATAAAAGTCTCTTTTAATGGCCAATGAACCGAGTGGGTATTTAGTGGTATTAGCATAGCTGAGCATTTGTAAACACCGTGTTGCGAGAAATGGTGCAGGCGCAGTGCCGTAAGTGACGGTGTTAAGTCGAAAAATTTTAATATGCTCTGAGGGATGCTCTCTCCACACAATAAGCTGACAATTCTGTCTTCTTCGTGCATCATTATTTGGCGGTACATTTTAGTAATGTCTGCCGTTAAAGCGTACTTGTGTAAACGAAAACGAAGAAGAGTTGAGTACAATTCTTCTTGGATGGTTGGGCCTACCATCAAAAGTTCATTCAATGAAATTTGAGAAGAAGCACGACTCGAAGCGTCAAAAACAACACGTAATTTGGTTGTTGTGCTTTCGGGTCTTAAAACGCATTGATGCGGAATGAAATAGTGTGGCTCACTCGGGAWCTTATTGTTTGTTGGGCTCATGTGACCCAGCGCTCTGTATTCATTCATAAAGTCCAGATACATTTTACGAAGTTCTGGATCTTTCAACGTTCTTCTCTCCAGGGCCTGAAAACCGAACTGCGGTTTCATAGGAGTGACCGAGTAACTTACAGTCAGCTTTAAATGGCATTCTGACCTAAAGCCGTCCTGAAAGCAATACTTGATTTGTTTTCACGAAAAAATGTTCACACTTTTTTTGATCTTGTGTGAATTTGATGCCATTTGTTTCTGAAGGTAATTCCTCTAAAGCCCAAAACTTTTGGACCACAGAATTAATTGACGTAAAGTCATCTTCAGATTGGCATAATGTGCTAGTTGCAGAAGGAGGAGGACTTAGATTGCTGGCATATTTGCCAGACACGATCCACCCTAAAAGGGTTTTCCGTAGCGTTGGTTGGTTAGGATCACTTTTAATTTGGCCAACCGCTAACAAATCGAAAAAGGTTTCTGCACCCAATAAGATATCAATCTTTTTTGATTTATGGAATTCTAGATTCGCCACTTTAATACTGTGCGGAATTTTTCAGCCATTAACATTTATGTTATGGTCTGGATGATTAGCCGAAATGCAACGCATTATCCAGAATTCCGCCGAAAAATTCGTAAATATTTACCCGCGACTTAACAAACGCGTTTTTTTTTTGTCCCCACTTTCGTGTTGGAATTTCCAATTCCTATTATGTTTAACGTTTTGTGTTGGCGACGAATCCGCAACTTTTGTGCCAAGTCCTCCGTCATAAAGTTGGCTTGAGAGCTTGAGTCCAGTAACGCTCTCGCAGGCAGGTATTCACTATAACTGGTCCTGACATGAATATCAGCTGTCGCCAACATTACCCGATCCGGCATACTCGCTATATGCATRGAATGTGTGGTTGATGGTTGCGGATGAGATGCAGTGGGGAAGGAAACCGAATACTGCTGCAACAAAACTCGAACCTCTGTTGTACCGCAAGCGCCTTGAAAGTGGGGCAGGCAGTTAAAGGATATTCCTTTTACTCGCATTTTTGACAAGTTGGCTGCTTTGCATCTGCAGCAACTAAAGCTGATTTTGTCCTGTCCCTGTGTGGCTGCTTCATGTGGCTCATGCTGGTTGTGGCTCCGGATTTCGTCCCCGAACGAGATGCTCCTTCCACTGCTATCTGTTGAAACCTTCTATATAAAGTTGCTTCGCAATCCTTTCATAATGGTAAGTGACCGTAGTCAAGTTGCTCTTCCCACTTAGATCGGGTCGCAGAGTCAACCTTTGTCATAACGATATGTATTACAATGGCGTTTGTTATTTGCTTCTCATCGCCCAGAGATAGCAAAGAGTCATAAACGGCAGACACTTCACCAATCATTGATCGCAATGAAGGCGCGGATGGYTTTGGGATGGTTGGCAGCTCAAAAAGTTTAGATATTGTATTGAAAAATATCAAGAATTTGTTATCATAGACCTTTTTGAGGCTTGCCAACGCTTTCTGAAACGGTTTAACTGTTGCCAGGGCCTCTCCAGAGAGACAATTTACCAAATGGTTAAATTTTACTATATCTGGGATATATGGATCATTTTGAACCAAGCTCTCAAACAAACTCATAAAGTTTTTAAATTCTGAATATTCTCCCTTGAATTTCGGCAAATTCATTTTAGGGAGCTTTGAGCTGTGAGAAACTACGAAAAACGTCTCGGCAATTGACGTTCTATTTTTGGCTAAAATATTTTTAATTATTGATTTCGTTTCAACAATTATGTCCTCAAACTCCCCTCGGGCCATGTCGTCTTCATCAATCTCTTCAATTTTAGATTGGCATTTCATTAGCTTTTCACTATGTGAATTTAATATGTCGAGCAGACATTCCAGTTCAATTGGATCTAACGACATGTTTTTTTCTAAAACGCCCGTCTTTATCGACGCCCGATTAGTCGATTAACTCCTTACTTGGAAATAGGTTGGCGATAGTTGGCTTTGGCTTGCTCATTTTTGCTTGTTTAAATTAAATTTCCGAAAGAAAGACTATAACGGTTGGCAACACTGGAGTGATGGCAGAAGCAACGACGTGATGGCAGCAGCGATACTAACAGCGACGGGATGGGAGCAACGACGTGATGATATTAACGGATAGCGTTGGAAACGGTTTGTCTTTTTATCGGTACTTTGATTTTTACTGGTTTTTAGGCTTTACGGCACTTTAAACAGTTTAAAAAACTGTAACTTTTGTAATAAATTTTTTGGTTATTGCAAACACTTTTGAGCTTTTATTTGCGCCCATCACTGGCGGTACCTAAATAATTTACCTTGCACTGTACTTATCGAGTACCCCCTTTTATTTTATTTCGTTATTTGGTGAGTTTGTCACTTTACACTATATGTACATACGTATACACGCACACTCCACAATATTTCTCTTTTCTTCTTTTTGATTTTTCAGGCTGAGGTAGGTATACGAGTAAGTGTTTCAGCACAGTATATTTGTATATATGTACATATTAATATATTTTCACAGATTTCTACTGCACTTATATATTTTATATGTAAATGTATATTTTGTTATTTTTGTTACAGGTTTCACTGTACGCTGATATATTTGTAGATATATATTTGTGTGTTGGAGGTTTTCACTGCACGCACTTCACATATACATATGTATATGTATATAAGTTTGGATCTTTAATCCTTCTTTGTTTTTTTAAATAACTTTGTTTCTTAGCACTATCACTTTATCGTAAAACCGAAAATCCGAAAACCGAAAACGATAATTTGGCAATTGGTTGCGAAAAAGATATTTTTGTACTGTATATAGTATATGTTAGTTATTTTAATTTTTTAATCACGCTCAAGTCCCTGCTCGGGCGCCATGAAAATTCTCAAGAGTTTTTGAGAGATAAAATAGTCGGGACACGTGACTTCACTAAAATTAAAATTCGACCAATTGCCTGCCCTTCGATATTGGAACAGTTATAATGGAAGTATACAGGTATGTACAAAAAGAAGTGAGTAATTCATTTTGTTAACTTCTAGTAATAGATTAACATTATTAGGGTAAGTAATGCATTTCAGAAAAATAATTAATTTTAATTTCATTTAATGTTTGCTTTCTTTGAGACGATGTTTGCAATAAAGTATTATCGAGTTTTTATTTCATGTTTTCTATATCTAAAAAAAAATTTCAATAGTACTATTACTGCTTTATTTTTGTCAATGTTGGCAGTAATTTAAAACTATCGATATCGTTTCGAAAGAGTGTTATCGGTAATTATTTAGCTCTATTGACTATACCTGTATAAACGTATTATTGTCAACATTTTTGCAATTTCCTCGTCGATAACCTCCGTATAATATCTTTTCGATAATATCAATGAGGTCGCATCATCGATGAATTTGTGTTAACATTTTTTATAATTAATCTTATTTGTAAATTTCATAATGACTGTTTAKGATTGCACTAAACACTCAAATTAAACCTGTATTGCACTATAATAAAACCACGATTCAACTTCGGTATAAATTAATTTTACTATACTTGGTATTCTCCCAGTACCATCCAATTCATTTGAAGGACAACTCCACTAATCCTATGCTTAACTCAAGCCTATATAGAAAAATAAAATGAAAGCGAATTTGCGAAAATATTAATGTTGTTATTGCATACGGGACGATGGTCTGACCAAAGAACAGTAGAATCGTATGATGTGMCAAGCTRAAATGCATCACCTGATAATCGTGCTTCTAATTGTTTTTGTATACTGCACAATGGGCTGACCCAAACAACGGTAGAAATGCCAAAACGAAAATGAGTCACCTGATCATGGTGATGCCAGATAGGGCAGCGTGTACCTGTATAATGGTGATGCCAAATTGTACAGTATAAATCATATAAATTAAGTGAACTTATTATTAATCATTAACATTCCTCCCCGGCTGAACCTTCAGAGTTCAGGAATTCTCGATTTTTATCAATAAGACGGCAAGACAGACTTTTGCACTGGACGTTGACAGTGGTGTTTAACAARAAGTCCTTCAGGGGTACGTTTCTCACTGTTATATTCAACAGTAACTACTCTTACCAATCCGCCGCTGCCAGGGTGAACTTCAGTGATGCGACTATTGCGCCAATGCGTGGGGGGTAGATTCTCGTTTTGAATTAGTACTACATCTCCTGGCTGGAGATTCTCACGTCGACCTTCCCACTTGTGACGCRAATRTATGCTGGATAAATATTCACGGTTCCACCGCTTCCAAAAATGCTCGAACATTTTCTGTAATTGTTGAGAATATAAAAGGCGATTTTGTGGAATATCAAAAATAGGTGGTTCTGGTCTCGAATTGAGCGGTCGACCAATGAGGAAGTCGCCAGGTGGGAGTGCGTAACTACCATTGGGATCACCGTGAAGAGAAACGAGTGGCCTGGAATTCAAACAAGCCTCAATCCTAACAAGTAGTGTACTCAGTTGATTGAAGCGTAATGTTTGGCGACCAATTGTGCGACAGAGTTGTTTTTTTGCTGAACGCACAGCTGCCTCCCAAAGACCTCCATGATGGGGTGCGGCTGGAGTGATGAGTTTCCATTGCGTGCCAGAGGATGCTGAGTTGCATATATAATTGAAGGTCTTGATACAAACTTTAAAGGTCTTGATATAAAACTCGAACTCGGTTTTGGAAGTGATGCCATCTATTGCTGCTGCGTTGCTCGGGAGTGTCGACGGCATATGACGCACTCATGAAGATATGACTTTACAGCCCGACATGCATGCATAATCCAAAATCGTATGTGTAAGTACTTCAGCATTTCCTGTATCCCAAAATGGGGACAGCACCTGTGAGCATCACTTAAGAGAAGTTTTGCCAATGAACAGGCATTACCAAGAATGATTGGATGTTTTTGCTCATACGGTAATTCCGAATTGGTTAACCGACCACCTACACGCAGTATGCCTTCTTCGTCCARAATCGGGTTCAGTGGAAGCAGTTTACTTGACAAATCGATGCTGGAACAGGATTTAAGTGCTCTAATTTCGAAATKATACATATTACCTTGGCTTTGACGAATATGCGTGATTAGTGCCCATTCTTTCTCTTCAGCAGTAATCAATTCCTGTGATCTCTAACTTTTGAACGTCGGCATGATACGACGAATTCGAACAGTTGTATTTAGTAAGGCACTCAAACGGCTAAACCTTGCTACTARRGGTATTCGTTTTGCTCGAAAGGATGTCATCAGTAAACCGTCCCCGTTGTTAACGCCAAGATGCACAGTTAACGGACGGCTTTCTCCATTAAAAATTTCATTTTCATTAGCTGTGAGACTTGGTAAAGCTGATGATGATTCATTAACTGTATGAATAATGGGAGGTCCCTTCCACCAAAGTTCGTACCCCATGATTGCTATCAGGATAATTCCGCGGGTGGCGCAGTCAGTGGGATTGTTTTCTGAATGAATTTGATTGTATAACAGCTATCCTATTTGCCACCTACGGTTTTCAATGAAGAGGGTTGCCGCCGGATCCAGTGGAGAACAATTGTTGAGTCACTCCATAAAGTGTAAGCCGTATCTTCCAATTGCAATGCGCGACGTATGTTCTTCATAGTTGTTATCAATAGCAGAGCTGTCGAAAGCTCAAGGCGGGGGATAGTCATTTCCTTCAACGGAGCGACTCTTGTTTTTGTGACAATCATAGATGTATGGAATCCTCCGTTAGCACTGGTGTTTCGTAGGTAAATAGCTSCGGCGTAAGCTTTGSTACTTGCATCGCAGTACCCATGTAGGGTTGATACAGAATGTTCTATGATAACTAGCCATCGTGGTRTTTTAATCCTTTCGAGAGCGTGTAGACTGTTCCGGTATGTCATCCAAGTCTCTCGAAGATTATCTTCGAGATCTTGCAATATCACTCAAAACAACCRTTTWGTAGGAATTGTGTCAAAGTTAYATACCTTTGCCTTGAAAAATAACGTATCAGTAATAGGATTCCAGTGAAGGCSTAATAYCGTTGTGCAGGAATCGCTAAAATTTATCTCCGATGCTGACGCCTTAGAACCTCTGATTCCYTCCAGGGTCTGGRGGCAGTTGGAGTTCCATTTATCTAACTCAAATTTACCTTGTTGAAGAATGGCATCAACGTCCCGTACACGATTGATGGCCAGTTCTRTCGTGTGGACACTTTCCAAATAATCATCGACATAAAAGCTATGAAGGATGCTGTCTCGTACTACGTCAGCGATCACTTTCCAGTTATCGTATGCACACTGTCTCAATGACTTAATAGCATTAAAAGGACTGCTTGTCATACAGTACGTCACTGTTGTAAGTTGATAGGTACGCAAGGACACTCCCTYCAAAGGATCTCTTGCCATTTCCGATGCCTGGAATCCACCATTACCTGTCGGAACGTCTTTTTGATATCGGCTGTGAGAGCTACCGAATACCGCCGAAATCGATGAAGTATGTCAACCAGGTTGTCTTGTAGCTGTGGTCCACTTATTTGCGTATCGTTAAGAGATACACGGTTCGTTGTTTTAGACGATGCGTTAAACACTACTCTGAACTTAGTCAAAACAGCATGTTGAGGAATGTAATAACAGCTTCCCATGTCAGCCGGAGGAGCATCGATTGCCTCCACATGTCCCAAATTAATAATTCCCTCATGAATTCCAGGTATTTCTCCCTAAGTATATTGTCGTTTGCCATTGTTCGCTCTAATTTCAAAAATTGCCGAAGTGCCGCCGAATGTGAATTTCCAAGTGGAGGGGCATCAAATCGAAATGGTGTTTGTACTATATATGACCTTTCGGATGTCGCGTAACCGTACTTGCGAAAATCTCTTCACATTCGTTCACCTCCGGCTTGATGTTATCAGGAGGCTCCTCCACTTCCCAAAATTTCTTAGAAGTTTATCGGTGGTAGAATCATCGGAAACGTCAATGACTGATGGGAAAAGGGTTGACTTCGACTCGTTCGATGTGACCGGACCTAGCACTACCCATCCCAGACGGGTGTGTAATGCACATGGTTCCTTATGAGAACCGACGACAACATCGTTTAATACGAGAGCAGGCCAAATATCAGCGCCAAGCAGCATTTTTACAGGACCAAGTATACCGAATGCTGGATCCGCTAAAAAAAGATCCCTTAAATGATGACTGGTCCTGATGTTGATATTAGAAGAAGGAGTCACAGACGCGATTGAATGAATGATGTACGCATCAAGGTGGATCCGGAACTTCTCGTCCACATGACACTGTATATTAACTCTGACAAAACCTTTGGCACTGTTGAAAGGCTTTGATCAATACCCTCGGCTTCAAACTCGCAGGAACTTCTAGGAAGATTCAAAACAGTTACTAAAGATTCACAAACGAAGCTCACCTGGGAACCAATATCGCAAAGTGCTCGACATTCCTTTAAGTAAACCTTACAGTCAGCAAGAAGCACGTTTGCCATTGCTGAGAGAATTGTCCGATCACTCTATAAGAGAAATGACTGGACGTCGCTGCTTGGTCATTGTTGTCGAGGAAGTACCTTTGGGGCCACCATTGGTATTGTAGCCGACGCTCCAGGAGTAAATCTGGCGAAAGTACCTTCAACACTCCTCTGCTGGGGCCTTCTACATAGAAGAATATTGTGTTTCTGTTGGCAGTTGAGACATAAACCAGATAGAAAGTCGCGATGACGATGGCCGGCCTTGAGGCAGTTGAAACATAATGATGCCTGCTTCACTAAGTCCTAGCGTCCGTCAAGTTGAAGGTTACGAGACTTTTGACATTTTGTAATGCGATGAAACTCATTACAAGATGGGCAATTCGCTACCTTGTCAGATGTTATCAACGGATTCAGGATTTTCCCGGAGTTCGTAGTCAGATGCACCTTCACGACACGACTAGATGTGTGTCCGCTTGAAAAATGTGTAGCAATTGGCGACGATGTCGGCAGGTTCACTGCACGCCGTTCCACGAACATTATCACTTCTTCAATTTTTGGAATTTCATTGGATTTTAGGCTCATTCCCCACTCGGTTCGAGTAACAATCGGTAGTGTCGGTAGTAGCAGTGGTACGGCTATAGCATCCCACTGTTTTACTGGCACATTCATCATTTCAAGCTCTCTGAAGGAATTACGTACCCTATCCACAAAAATAAGTAGCGTAGCTCGAGATTCTGATGGGTGGGTTGTTAAATCAAGAAGGTGCTGAACATGATGTTCCGAAAGAGTGCGGGGATTGTCATAACGTTGTTTCAGTTCAGACCAGACTTCTTCATACCCACCTGTGTACAAACCACCGACTAATGGAACATTTGCCACCTTCACATATTGTCTCAATTTTCCCAGTTAATAGGTGGGCTGCAAGTCACTTCTGTTGTGAACCAGCGTCTCAAACATATCCTTAAACGCTAACCAATTGGACGGCTGTCCGTCAAAGTTTGGAATGGAGACGATATCCAAATGCATGTCTGCATTCCTGGTTGGGAAGTTCGCTAAACGCTGACATTTTACTTTTTAATTTGATGGAAATATTGTTGAAAATCTCCTCTGTTGAAGCGAGCAAATCATCATGGTCTGCCATCTCGCCACCATGTGCACTGGACACAAGAGCAAAATGGTTGTCCATAAAACGAGAGAAATGTTGTCTAGCACTACCCAAGAGCTGTTCACTTTCAACACAGTCTGGACGGTAGTTCTCTGCTTGAACTTGCGTCCAGATGCGCACAATGGATGTGCGCGCTGATGTACGCAAGTTTAATGCTGACATATTATAAGCAGTTTAAAAAATATACACAGTCCTCACTGGAGGCACCAAAACTGTTTAGGATTGCACTAACTACTCAAATTAAACCCATATTGTACTATAATAAAACCACGATTCAACTTCGGTATAAATTTATTTTACTATATTTGGTATTCTCCAAGTACCATCCAATTCATTTGAAGGACAACTCCACTAATCCTATGCTTAACTCAAGCTTATATAGGAAAATAAAATGTAAGCGAATTGGCGAAAATATTAATGTTGTTATTGCATACGGGACGGGTCTGACCAAAGAATAGTCGAATCGCATGTTGCGCCAAGCTAAAACGCACCACCTGATAATCGTGCTTCTAATTGTTTTTGTATACTGCACAATGGGCTGACCCAAACAACGGTAGAAATGCCAAAGCGAAAATGAGTCACCTGATCATGGTGATGCCAAATCGCACAGTATAAATCACATAAATTAAGTGAACTTATTATTAATCATTAATAATGCCATTGTATTTTTTATATATATAATATGTGTTTCTTTCATTAAAAATTTATCGATATATATTTAACATTTTTCATGTCAATTCTCAAATTATTTATTTCTCTACTCCCTTCACTTTTAAAATGCAAATGTACATACATATTATGTATTGAGTATATATGAATCCTAATATCCTAATATTTTCCCCAGACAATTAATTCTGTTTATCAGTATTTGTGTCGAAAACGTATTTATTTGCTCAAACGAATTCCCTTCAGAAAATATAAAATACTTTTTAGTTGAAGTTAGCTCTTGAATTTGGCTTTATTCTATTTACTAAAATTCAATTCAACTCAACATAGAACTAATTTGTGAGAATTGAAAACATTTTCAGGAATTCACACACACAACTATATTTTACTTTCACTGATGGTAAATACTAAAAATGTAAAACTGTTTTACGRGCAGTTCTGAGTAGTAAAATTTGATTGAAAATTCATATCAGTTWGCTGGTGGCGTCTAATAATTGAATATTAACCTTTTTATGCCCTATTAGGTACAAYTGACCTATGCAAAACAACGAACTAAAAAAGAACTTAAATAGGTAAACAGTGTAACAAAAACCAAAGAGGCTTTTTGGAAGGTCGTTGATAAAAAATATATACGTACTAAGTTGCCACCYATATCTATTTAACAGTTTAGAACTCGTTAAATTACAATATTGTTGATATAAAAAATATTATTTATTGGTAGCATAAGCTTAGAAAAATATTCTTCTTCTTCTTCTCAATTGGCGTAGACACCGCTTACGCGATTATAGCCGAGTTAACAACTGCAGAACATATTCTTACTATTCTGCAATTGAGTAGAGTTGCT
>NW_017537581.1:57498-57947 GCF_001853355.1 Bactrocera latifrons
ATCCTATATGCATTGACTTTCTGATCCATTCTATCAGTTCCACCCATGAATTTGTTGTATTGCAAAATGGAATGTGGCAAAGGAACCATTACCCTTTTTCTATCGGCCCGCGAATATCTTCCGATGGTAGTCAATGGTAATTTGCCATGTATGGTTGAAGCAACACTTACGACTGCATTGTCAACCCATTTGGTCACTTTTATGCCTATATCTTTCATTATTGCACCTTCCACATGGCCCCGCTCTCGTTTTTTCAATTYCTCTCTTGAATTTAGAGGGCGTGATTTTGGAATCATATTTTCTYGAATGGTGCCTGTCCCTTGGTAACCCCGTTCTTTCAGTCCAACTAGCGCCGAGGTAGTAGTGAATCAGTTGTCGAAGTGGAGWGAAAACTCTAGATGTTTGATGGTTTCATCGAATTCATCCAACATGCAAAACAACGGCGTTAT
>NW_017537581.1:58957-70104 GCF_001853355.1 Bactrocera latifrons
TATCAAAACGGTTTCTGCGCATAGCATCGCTAATCATCACATTCAGAAAATCTGTTTCATATGACCAATACCCTCTTCTTACAGGAAGAAAGGAGTAACCAGTGACTATAAGTATTCCAATGAAAACACGSATTTCTTGTGTTGGTATTTGTGGGTTCACCTGACCACAATATACGGCATAGCTATTGATTTCCGTACAAATCATTTCACTCAATTCGTCATCAAAAATTTTTTCAAATTGCTCATGGGGCGATATTTTAACGCAGTCAAGATAGCTTGGCTCTGGAAAAATTTGTTGGTACCTTGTATTATTATCCTCAACCCACTAAATTATAGGTTCTCTTCTTTGTTTAGCGTTTTGTTGGTCCTTGCTTCTTTTTCTTTTGCTTTGGCAATTTTTTCTGAGCAGCAGTCGGTTTTAAAGTTGGTGGKCGTTGACTCCGTTTTTTGGTTTCAGAGGGTAATAAGTTTTTACAAACAATCTTACTCGGTGTTTTTTCCAAAATCAAACTGGAAGTTGACGACTTAAATGTTGGTAAAGTGGCATCTAAAGCATCAACATCGGATTGCGTTAACTGTGCTTTAGGCAAATTATCTGGTCGTCCATTCTCATCCTCATCGCCAGAATCTTCATTTGTTTCAATATTTTTACCGCTCGGAGGTTCAATAACTATTTTTTCAATAATCTCATCCCCATCATCATCTGACATCAATTCCTCAAGGATATTTGTTGCTTCCTCCAGTGTCAAACAAATATATCTGAACATAAATATAAACTTTTATGACTCACACATAAAAATGAAGTTATATTATTCTTGTGTAGTTATGCACACGGATATAAAAACACTGAGATGAGTTCCCTGTTGCTAATACCTAACAAAATCAGCAAAAAGTACGGGGGATGCCCACTGTTACATATATGTAACGCCTTCATTATCGGCTCTTCAGGGAGCACTCCTCCCAGGAAATATTTCTTCTCACATTTTTATAACTTTCGTTGCATTAATAGTGAGCTTCCATCGAGCATAACAAAGGTCCATGTATGGCGTGAAAGTCAGCCAGTGTAAGCTAACCAAATTTAATATTTATATATATTGTGCGTTCCAAAGTAAACAGGACTTTTTGAATCTAGCCCCACTGGTGGCGCCATCTATATGTCGACTGGTGCGTTAGAATCTGCTATCTTTACCAATTGATGGGAAGTGAAGTTATTGCGTTTTAAGTGTCAGTATGTTTGTGTTATCGGTGCGAAAATGAGCTTCGAACAAAGAGCCAACATTAAATTTTGTTTTGAAATTTTTAAAACTTTTACCGAAACGTTCATTACCTATCCAGTAGCAGAGTGCACGAGTTGTTTCAACGTTTTCAAAGCGGTCATGAGGACATGAATGACGACCAACATGTGGGCCAATCAAAATCCATGATCTCTGGAAATTTCATCGAAACTGAGGGTGAGTTCATCAATAATCAACTGAGTTCATCATTGAAATTCGAGGAAATGGAATAAAGAAATTTGAGTTAAAACAATCGTTCGACATGCTTTTGGACCGTGCAAAAAGCTGTATTGAAGCAGAAGGAGACTATTTTGAATAAAATAAATTGATTTTATCGAAAAAACCATTTGTTCTGTTCTCTTTCCTAAAGTTGTATATATTGTATATGAATATTGCCTTTTTTATGTACATATATTTACCATATGCATATATATTTATTTGTGTAGCTGTACATAGAGTAGGGATGCCTTGAAAGCTTAAAGCACATAGTAGCAGGAACTCAAAATTTCTGACGAATAATTGATTGAAGTGCAGCAAAGTAGATTTTGAATATATTGTTTTTGTTGTTTTCAGTTTTTGAAATAAGCGTATGTGCGTTGATGTTATTTTCCATTTCAGTTACCACAAATACTACACTTTTGTTTCACTAAACAGTAAATATACTGTATTTCCAGCTTCATCATTTAAAATTTCAATTACATTTTCATAGCAATTTCCAGTTCTTAAACAATGTTGCATTTTCAACTATTTGCCAAGTTGCAAATAAATGTAAAGAACTCTGTTGCAAGAGTTTCGAGCTTTCAATCAATACGGAGTTATTTTGATGTGCTCCGTGAAATCTCTCTACAAAAAAATAAATTAAAATATTCAAATATCTAAAAAGTGTATTAAGTGCAAAAGGCCTACTTCAGCTTTGACGAGCCTGCGAATTCAGCTCTTACCAACAAACAAGACAACAGTGAGAAGCGCAGCGACCAACTGAGCAGCACTTACCAAAACCAGAGCTTACCAAAAATAAAGGAAGCAGAGAACGGCAGTAAACAACGGCCAGCAACAAACGTGATCACACCAACAACTAAACAGGTACCAGCAAGTACGCAGGCACCGAAGAATAACATAAAGCAAAGTGAGAATGTACCAATGAAAAGGTCTGTAGAAACTCTCATTGACCGCTACATTAACATAACAAAGAAATTAAGTCCTTCAAAGTCAGTTGTCAATCCTAAAAAATTTCAAGGCGGTACACTAAATATGAATAAACCGGAAGTTTTAAATGGCAACAGATTTGCCTAACTAAACAATGAATCAGACGACGATGCGAAGGGTACCACCACAGTGCTTAATGCCAAACCTCCTCCAATATATTTGCGCCAGCTTAGCAATAATGCTCTTGTTGCTGAATTAAGTAAAATTGTAGGAACTAACAATTTTCATATATGTAGTGCCTTTTAAAAAAGGCAATATAGCTGAATCAAAAATTCAGCCCTACAGCCCTACAAATAAAAACAAGAATTATTATTCGAATAAACTGAAGAGCTCTAAGGGTCTAGTTGTTTTAATTAAGGGCATGGAGTCAGCCGTAGACTCTAGTGAAGTCAAAGAAGCATTGGAAGAATGACGCTTAATGATGCCTTTTTTTGTACAAGGTGCTTATAGTATTTAAGGTGCGCTGCAGCAAACGTTTCTTCCTTTTTATCACTGCTGGTTTCAATTGCTTTTCATTTTTATTTTGTATGGTGCTATCATCTATGCTGGTGTGTTTTCTTTATTGTTGTCTTATTGCTCATCATATGTTTCACCTTTATGCCAGTAAAAAAGTATTAGTTTAATTAAATGCAAATCAGAGTTTTTACACAGAGGAATGTTGAATATATCATACATACAATGTGCTTTGCAAAGAAAACAGGACCTAAAAAAACTGAACAAATGATTTTTTCGTCAAAATCAATTTATTTTATACAAAATTAATATCGCACGTTACGGTCAGGTGAATACGGGGAGTGGCTAATGGCTAATATGTGATTGTGGTCATATAATTGTCCTTCGAATGTTGGATTCTGAGCAATTTTTGGTCGTCAGTCAATTTGTGCGGAACAAACCGTCCACTCACCTTTCGTAAGCCCAAATCTTCTAATCGATGTTTTGGAGATGTTCAATTCCATTTCCATGAATTTCGATGATGATTTCGGCTGATTTTTGATGAATTCACTCACAGTTTCGATGGAATTTCCGGTTATCACGGATTTTGATTGGCCTACATGTAGATCGTCATTTATTTACCACTTTGAAGGCGTTGAAACCACTCTGCTACGGGATAGGTAATCGTCGCCATAAACTTGTTCATCAATTGAAAAGTTTTAGTAAGGGTTTCACCAATTTTAAAACAAAATTGAATGTTGGCTCTTTGTTCGAACCTCATTTTCGCACCGATAACACAAACATACTGACAATTAAAACGCAATAACTTCACTCAATAAGAATCAATGAAATGTCATGGAATTTTCACTGGTTAGTCGATGAAGACAGCAGATTCTAATTCATCAGCCGACATATAGATGACGCAATCAGGGGGCGCTAGATTCAAAAAGTACTGTTTACTTTGAAATGCTCCTTGTATGTATAAATAAACATGGCTAAACATGTTGATACTCGCTGGCATATATTGAAAAGGCATCAGCTGGACATTTATTTTGAAATTTGAGCAAATTTTAATACAGTGGCGTTTTAAGCATGAAATGGTGTTAAAGAATATATTTGGTACGTTTCAAGGCTGGACAAACTTTTAAAACTCTTTGCCATTCTGGCAATGTGTCGAATAAAAACTAGAAAAAGCTTGTCATTAAGTGATATTGTGGAACTACAGATCTTTAGTGTTTCCTTATTGCTTTTTTCGTAGTAAGCTTTCTGCACGAAATTGGACCCCACTAATTTAAGACAGACTTGAAAGTTCTTCCGCTTACATGAAGTTCATATGGTTGAGCTTTCAAATTTTTGAACTCCAATTACATATACTACGTTGAGGATATTTACATCGTAGGTTCTTGGATTTACGGAAGTGTTACGTACCCCAACAAAAGGAAAATTACACTACTGTACCCTACATCTAAGTTTAGTTATACTATGTTCCCACCAAAAATTTTAAGTGATTAGATTACATTTCATCTCTTCATTAATCTAGCCGTTCTCACTGCCGTTGTACAGCTTATAAAACAGATGTGTTTGCCATTCAAGATTCACATCTCTTAATATTTATTGAAAGAAACATTGTTATATAGTATTTTAAATATTTTCTCTAGAATTTAAATAGTGGACGTATTTTTTTATTGGTAATGTCTCAATCAGCTATGATAATGTAATAAAGTTTCAATGCTGACGAGTAGGTGGCGCAAAATCAGAGTCGCACCGAGCGATTTACAGTGAATCAGCGTCAAATCACTTTTATGAATTCGTATGGCGAAATCTTGTTAAATTTATAAGATTAGTAGGATAAACTACTCAACAGCCAAAATCGTATGATTAAGTTTCGGTCTGAAGATGGATAATTTTCTACAAAGATATCTCCCAATGGTAAGAAATTTAACACCTACGGAAGCTAAATGATAAGTGTAGATACTTGTCCGTATTAGACTCAAATTCGGGTGATGCTCGTGTTGACCCATGCTCGTATCCGATTTGTGTTCAGTTTCTCTCTCTCACAGTGTAAGTTTATATAAAGTCCAGTTTAAGAGGTAGAAGAGGGCGTATATTAAGTTTCAGATTCTATAATTAGCATGTATGTTCCGGTTCGGCTTCCGGATTTTCTTTGAGCATAAATTTTGATTTCATATCAGTTCAGATTTAATTGCAAGCCCAGCTCTGAGCCTTGTCTTGGATGAATTTCCGGTCTTGGATTAAGTTGTGTTTAAGGTTTTGATTTTTTTTAAGATAAAGCTCCAGTTTAAGATGTAGATCCATGTTTTGACTAAGGCCAAGGTTTGGAATTCAGTTCCAGTCTCGGTTACGGTTTTGTTTCGGTTAGAGATTAAAGTTATTACGATTACAGTTCAGCAAAAAGAGGCTTACAGGACCAATTACGAATTAAATATGGCCAATAATTTGGTTTAAATTAAAAAAAAAGGCTTAGATTCAGGGTCAGACATACCTAGAGGGATGCAATTTCCGGTTTGGATTTCAGCTAATCTTCAAAGCTTGAAATCATGTTCCGTTGGTCGATTGACCATGTTCCTTTGTCTGTCAATCTTTAATTTCCTAAAATACGTACTTGGAGTGTTAACCGAATAAACTGATCGTTAAAAATCTATTTTTTTTTTTTCATAAATATCTTATATATTTTATGTATATATTTTATAAGAAATTTTCGCGAAATTTTACACAGACAATTTTCCAAGGTAACATTACAATACCTGAATATGTTCAGATTATATCTCTATAGCATATAGCTGTCATATAAACCGACCTATCTAAGTTAAATTGTTGTGTGAAAACACTTTTTATTTGACAATACATTCTGCTTCTAGTCAATACTAGAACCTCCGAACAAATCCAGACCCGATCACAATAGCATATAGCTGCCATACGAACTGGCTAATCCAAATAAAGTTCTTATACGTAAAACTTATTTATTTGACAAGATATCTTCATGAAACTTGACACACCTAAGAAAACTAAGCCCTTATATGGAAACATTTTTAATAATAATATATGTAAAAATAATTTATTACACAAAGAAGCCTTTTAAGGCATCGTACACATTCTTCCACATGGCAGTGCTAACAAAAACTGTTTCGAACGCGCCAAATAAAGATTTTAGCAATCGAAAAAAACATCCATGTTTGTATAAGTGCATAACAAGAGCAACATACAGACGAAACGTTTACTCAAACAAAACTATAGATACAAAGCAGCAATCAATTAATAGGAAGCGCCAAGTCAACGCAGAAAATGTGTAAGTAAAATATTTTTTAATAGAAATATAGCAAAAGGGCGGAAAATAATTAAAAATGCCATATTTAATGCACACATGCAAACAAACATGAAGTTTACATGGCGGCGGACGCGGCGTATACGTAATATAGTTGATTTTTGGCCGCTGTCGCAGCAACTTTATACGCTCGAGGTGTTCATGTCACATTAATGGCCTGCAAACATTTGCCATTGTTGTTTTTGTTTTTGTATTTTTAATGTTGTCACTTTTATTATCAGTGCTGCTGAGCGTCGCGGTTCAAAATACCTGCTTTATCTCTGCTTGTTCGCGCGTTGCCTTTCACCATTTGCTCTTTTAAATGTGAATTTATGCGCTCAGAGCTCGCGTAGTTGTTATTGTAGGCGGTCTTTTTTCCCTTCTCATTTTAAATCGTTAAATTATTAATGTATTTATGACATTCCACCATAGCTAACAGAGCGCCGGAGGAGGAGCGCCCCCGTCCTGGCTTTGGCTGCTTTCTGGTTTTTGTTTTTGCCTTTTGCTTTTATTAGCTTTGCATGTTGCCTTTATTATTTTTCGTTTGTTTTGGCTGCTGCTTTCCATTTGCCAGTCTCACAGCTTCACGCTTTATTGGTAGCCATAAACAAATATTTATAGGAGCTTACAATTACACAAATACATATACACTCACACACATATAAACAAGCTTGTAGGCACAAATTACACAGCTATATAAATATCTCAGCTTTGAGTATATTCTCATAATTTTTTTTTTTTGCCGTAATGTTGGCTGAAATTTATTCAAAGTTGCTTAAATATAAATTATTGCCTTAGCAATTCGACCTTAATAATACCAACTACAAAGCACCACATAGCACAGCAGCGGAGAGCAGAGCAAAGCAGCGTATAGTGAATTTTCCGCTCGGCTATTAAGCGTGTGCAATTGAAGTGGTCTTTAATAGTCCAGTCATTATAGTAAGTTCACCTCGAAATTCGTGATACCATTTATACGTTTCGTATAGCTTTAAAGGGTATAAATGGATCTTCATTTTGATTTTGATCTATCAGTTTGAATATTGTCATATACTTTAACGATCCGATCTAAATTATTTTTTCGAAAATTGTAGCCCTGCCCTGTAGAGAATTCATGCCAAACTTTGTCACGATATCTTGCAAATAAAAAATATTTCATACCACGACTTGTTCATATTTCATCGGTCAGTTTTTACTGCAACTATATTTTATATTGTGGCTGATATCGGTAGTTCTATCAAATAAGCAGCGCCTTGAGGAGAAGATGACGTATGTATATATCATATAGGCCTTCGATGTTTTCTGCTGGGTCTTACAAACTTCGTAGCAAAGTTCTTATTCCTTATTCAGGGTCTAATATAGTTAGTTTTTGTTTTTAGATTACTATCTTTCTCTAAGTTTTAATTAGATTTGAGGCATGAATTGATTATTTCGTGACAGTTCGCGGCGTAGAATTTCTTTAAAAACAATAACAGAGAAAACGTATTTTTTAAATTAGCTTCGTACAACTTTCAACTAGTTTCCCATAAGATGGTACCAATTTAAGGAAAATTTAAACTTCGGCAAAAAAATTAATTTTGCAACTAGTTACACTATTAAAAGAAGTTATAGAAGTAATGTTTCTAAACTAGTCAAAAGGTTATCGACATTCTTAGAGAGTGCGCACAAAAGTCAACATAATTCCAGGTCAAATGAAGTTATAATCCTCATCAAATATACATGGTCTAGTATAAAGTTGAGATGAATACCAACTGCTGATTTGAGGAAGGTCAAAATTGCGTTTTTAAACAGTTTAGTGCTGTCTCTTGTATTTCCAGTATTTCTGTGGTGCACTAAAGACAACCCCAAAAATGGCAGTCAATGACATTTTATATGTTGCACCTTTAAACATAACTGGTAGGCGCTAAGCGTCGAAGTCTACTATTAAGTTTAGGGGAACTGTGTGTATGGGGGGCCGGGGCCGAAAAAATTTTAAATTATCCACTGCTGCAATAGTATACCTTTACTGCACCGCAGAATCCTTTCTTGCGGATCCTTCTCAGTTCACACACCGGCGAGGCATTATTGGCCGGGGCGAAGCCTTTGGAGAAGGGGTGCAGGGATCATTTTCATTGATGGATCGATGTTAGTAGGGAGAGTAAGTGGTGGATTATTCTATCTGGAGCTTTCTGTTAACTCTAGTTTCAGACTATCAGACCACTATACCATCCTTCAAGCGGAGATGGTGTCATGAAAGTAGCAGTAGATGAACTGCTAAGAAATACAGCTGCAAGCTTTTCCCATATTAGACTGGCGTTGGAGATTTAGTCCGCCAGTGAGCTCAGCAAGCGCTGGTCAACATCCATCTTAGCAAAGTTAATCCCACCAGTTGTAAGTGGTCTAACTGGACACTGTCTAATAGGCTTACGTGCAGTGCCAATAAACATTGTGGCGAACGCTCTTTGCTAAAGCCGATCTATTCATATCTAAGCTCTCGCAGAGAGTTTCATAAAATCTAAAAATGCCAGGAGATTTTTAGAATTTTCAGTTTTTAGACTTACTAAGTGCGTTGTTGATAAATTTATAGAAATTAATATAATTTTAGCTACTATTTTGAGTTCTTAAACTTAGTCGAAATTCGACCGAAGTAAAAGCCTTAAACGGCCGTTCTTATAACCGCCCAATCCTAATTACCGGAATTAACTCGGTTTTTTACCGCTTCCACAGAAGTCGGATCCAGATTTCGTTCCGGCCGAGGATGGTTATCTCGGCATCATTCCTCGAAATTACTTTAGAAATGTATTCTGCCGCCACAACAACAACTTCTAGGCTTTAGAGTCTGCGAAGAACAACTCAATTTAGTAGCTGATAGAATTTGGATAAATATCTTTTGATAACGAACTGTGACACCTGATGGGGTTAAGGAAATAGTCACGATATCAAAAAATGTATCAATAATTGGGTTTAAGTTTGTTGTTCAATATGCATATTCTGTATCATATTTAATTTTATGAGCTTATTGTTCGGAGAGGTGACATAATTTGACCCGCACATTCTTGAACTCGGTATCGCTAGATCTAGAAGATGGAGTCATGTGTAGAAGTTCACGCAAGTACCATTCATATAGAAGTGGCCAGAAACAATTATTTACGTATGGCTAAAGCAGAACACGACTTCTGGTCTTAGACCAAGTATCCTCTGAGTAGATTAAGAACACCCGTTTGATGGCGAGCTGACGTGAGAAGGCGAACCATCCCCTACTCAGGGTTGTGGGCTAGGTTTGGGATCCGCCACGTAAAAAACGCCACCAATGAAAAGAAGAACAAAGCCTCGGGTGAGAGACTCCCGTTTAGTGATGACAAGGAAAAACGCGTGAAGGAAGGAGCATGCATCAGCTTATTCGTAGAATATGAAAATTGGAATTAAAGTGGGTTTGTTCAATCCACAAAAAGAGAGACCTCAAAATCTGCGCCAACTACCATGGTATATGCCTCCTCAACATCGCGTATAAGGTTCCTTCGAGCGTATTGTATGAAAAATTAAAGCCCACCGTCAACGAACTGGTTGGACCTTATCAGTGTGCCTTTAGACCTGGAAAACCAACAACCGGCCAGATATTCACCATGCGCCAAGTCATGGAAAAGACTCGTGGAGAATCTACACGCACCACATCTTCGTCGATTTTAAAGTTGCTTTGACAGCATGAAAAGGAGTTGCTGCTCCGAGCCTTTCGCAGAGTTAAATAGAGATGGTACCATCTTCTATAAGAGTGGCCTTAATGGCCTCAAAGACCGCACCGCAGAGGAAGAGGACCACCTCTGGAAAGACCAGATGGAGAAGAACCTGCCTTCGCTTGGGATTTCAAATTGCCGCCAAGTAGCGAAAAGAAAGAACGCATTATTGTATACTTGGCTATAACCGCGTAAGCGGTGTCTACGCCAATAAAGAAAAAAGGTGAGGTGGAAATATCCAGGTACTTTCGCCCCCCTTGGCCAGCCTTTCCAAGAATGAGGTTGCAACTTCTCGGCAGTCTTACTTTCGGCAGAATGGCAGAGATAGCAGAAACTGATATTAACTACCACAAAATATGTATTGAGATCAAGCTCTTAACCTAACCTAACCTAAGATAATCTAAATCTATTATATAAGGTAAGACATAAGTAAGGCGAGCTAATGAAAGCATTAAGCAAGCGAAGGCAGTTAAATCGCAGCAACAGCACATAAAAGGACACCCAATGCTAGCGTGCAGCTTATTTGCTATGCAAATATGTCCTATTTATTAGCGTGAATCGGGGAAGGCTGAGCTAATCGAACGTTGTTCTGCATTTATGTTCCTCTGTGGGTATGTGTGCCTGACCTTGCTGCAAGCGTTTACTTAAGCGTAGGTGTATATGTGTATGTGCGTGCCACAGCATTTGCATTTATGACCAGGATCGAATGCATTTACGATCAGCCACCCTACGCCCCAACGCTCCCAAGTACAGTTAACCGTCACAAGTGGGCGCTGTTGCAACAACATATTGCTGTTTTCCTGTATGCTCGCTTGACTTTGCGGTTGTGCAAATCTGCTGCATCAGCACATTGTTGTTTGCCTTGCGGACTTCCCCGCACTCGCTTCTAAGATCAATATTTGTCGCGTCGCCGTCCGTCTTCCAAAAGCAATTTACCGTATTAAGATATTAATTACACAATGCTACTTGCCACGTGCTGCTGTTACCGGTGCATATTGCATGACAAACAAGACAACGGTAGCAGTAGTTGTCAATGCCTTGTCATGTATGGTGTATGCCTAAAATCAGATCTCATTTGTGGCAGCTTCTATTGGCAGTTCTGCAGAGACGTTAGTTCCTATTAGTGTCGGCAATTGTAGGTCGCTTATTATACATAGTTATTGCTTTTAATACGCTTTTATTAGCTTCACTTGTATGTATGTATGT
>NW_017537582.1:0-4995 GCF_001853355.1 Bactrocera latifrons
TTCTATAAATACATACTTACGCGTCCCGTTAGTTTAAGCCGTTAGGTTAAGGTTTAGGCTAAGTCATAAAATTCCTGAAATAAAGAATTCAATTGTTTAAGAAGAGCATTCGCGAGCGGTCGTTATTGGCACAGGAAATTTTAGTTTTCGCGCATTCCCAAGTAAGTAACTCTTCTCAAAAAAGCTTGCGATTTCTCACGGATGATATAGCGGTGACAATCGTGGCAAAAGAACTGCACAAAATCGAGGACTTATGCAGCAATAATGCACAAAAAATAAAGAGGTGGCTAACAGCAGCGAAGCTTCAACTAGCAGCACAGAAAACTGAAGCAGTGCTAGAAGTCGTCACCTTGGATATTGACGGACATAAAATAACGTCACAGTCATTCCTAAAATACTTAGGCGTAATAATTGATACGAGGATAAGCTACAAACCAAACATAGAGAAGGCTTGCGAAAAACCGGCGCGAGTTAACACGGTACTGAGTCGAATAATGGCCAATACAGGCGGGCCAAGTCAGAGCCGAAGGCTATTATTGGCAAAAGTGACTCAGTCAATAGTCATGTATGCAGCACCAGTGTGGGCCAATGCGCTAAAACAAAAAACGTATGCGAAACCGGTAAGGACCTTATTTCGGTTAAGTGCACTTAGAGGAGCTAGCGCCTTCCGTACGGTGTCGTATACGCAGGTATAATGCCACCCGAAATAATGGCTGGTGAGTTAAAGAGAGTGCAACCATGTTAAGCAATGGGCCGCTAAGGTTATTCAAGAGCAGCGAAGACTAGAGCGACTGCGACATAGCGAGGCAAACAGCTAAAACCAGTTCGAAAATCCCTGAGACGTTATAGTCAAGCTTGCTCTTTTTGCCGCGTCGGTCCGTCGACACAATGACTCTGACAAAATGTGAGCTTCGCCATTGGTTGTCCGAGTCAACGGAAATTTCGAATGAAACAATATGCATATAAGCATATTTACATACAATGTTATGTGTGGACAAATGTACAAACATTATGCCTATGGTTCGCTTCAACGGAAATTTCGAATGAAACAATATGCATATAAGCATATTTACATACAATGTTATGTGTGGACAAATGTACAAACATTATGCGTATGGTTCGCTTTGTTTACATGCACACATAATACGTGAATATGTGCGACCGCTTGGTCTTTTAACATTTTATCAAAACTTTTAAAGGCCTGCAAATAAATATGTAGGTATATAAATATGTACATACATATTTCCAAAGATTTAAGGAATTCATCATGAAATAGTAAAATTTGTACGTACATACACTGACGGACAAAAGACATCTGATGTTGGTTACTTCAGTGCTCTGTACTTCCGTAAATTTAAAAGGTAGGTTCAAATAATGTACTAATAATATACTAACGTTTATTCGTAGATTTCATATTCTCCACTATTGATTTGAGGCGCTTTGTTTCTGCCTCATCAACTGTGGTACCGGCTGCCTGGTCTTTGGCTATCTTCCCTATTATGAAGACTGCCCTCTGGTACCGGTTTTATTCAGCTGATTCTGGTATTTCTTGCGCTTCTTTTTGTTTTCTCCTCTAGCCGCCAGTGCACTTTGGTTAGTGCTCGTGGCAGCTTCGGAGGTGGACGGTTGATCCCTTAAGACTTCTGTTTTTACTGCTGTATCTACCGGTATACTTTGGTTGGTATGAGCAGCAATACTCTTACTCGTCTCCTGGCTGGAGGCGAGTAGTTCGTCTTCTTCGGATTCCGTAATGGGAATCCGGTAGTTCATGGTTTGTGTGGTTGTTTTGTTACATTAATTTAAATAAAAAGCGAATATATTTCAGTGGACAAATGTTTTGGCACATTTTGAATATGTATTGAGGCATGAAAAAAGTGCTAGTTTAATAACGAGTATTTAAACCTTTCATTTTAATAACGTCACTTAAACGATTTGGCATGGAGTGAAGCAATTTTTTTGTCAGCTCAGTTCCCATGTTAGTCCATTCATACTGCAGTACCCTTTTAATTGGCTTTTACTTGTTACGTTGTGCTTTTCAACCCTTCGGCCAAGTTCATCCCATAAGTGCTCAATCGGATTTAAGTCCGGTGATTGAGGAGGAGGTGCAAGAACATGGGGAACGTGATGAATGATCCACATACGAACATCATAAGCTGTATGTGTTGGATCATTATCTTGTTGAAAATAGAACTGATTCCCGAGATTCAGCTTTTGGACACTTCCTTGCAAGTTTTCTTTCAATATGTTCATATATACAGTTTTGTCCATTACTCCATCAACAAATACTAGGTTCCCAACGCCTGACGCCGCCATGCATCCCCGCCCCATGGCTCCTCCACCTACATGCGTTACAGTATTACTAACATTGCTTTTGCCAAATTCAGTATTTGACTTTCTTCATTCCAGCAAAATCAGAATTATTTTCGAGAATTCTAACTGTGCCAAAACTCTGAAAATGCTCAGTTCTGCTATCTTCATGCCCCTCATTTTAAGTGGTAAAACACGCTCATCCAAAACAGTAAATATCCCAAAATTGAAATATCCCTAAATTTTTGTCATCGTGAACCTTCTCTATAAATATACGTTCTCTGATACTACGCAACTAACTTGGAATAACATCGCGCGCACCTGTGTTGGCTGCGCGGGTGGCGATGGTGGTTCTCTTTTCTTTGTTATCTCATTAATTGATTTATATGAATGAACCAAAAGAAATTGATAAAAAGGGTAATAAAAAAATAAACGATAGAAGTCGTGGATAAATTTTATGTGATATTTTTAAAATAATGTGCAAATAATTACTTCTTTGCTTTTAAAGCATTGGATATAAGAAAATAAATCCTTAAGCAAGTATGCGAAATAAATACATGTATATATCTTTTATGCGTTTAAGGCGGCCTGCACAATTAAATATAAGATTTGAAAACAGATGTTGGTTTTATATTTTAAATGAACAAATAATAATCTTGGCACAATTCCCATTTCATTCGCACCTCGATTTACCGTTGGAGAGAGGAAGTTCTCCTCATTCAAAAAAGAAGGAAATCGCTGTCAAAAATAATAAGCAATATTTAACTCTTTTATAACGAAAACTCAAATTTTGTTTCAACCTTAGAGGATGAAGTCATGTGTTGAAGTTCACGCAAGTGAGGAAAGTTCTCTGATCGCCATTCACTTGGGAGTGGCCAGAAACGATTCTTTTGTATATGACTCAAGCAGCTCACGACTTCCGGTCTTTGACCAAGTATCCTCTGGGTAGCCTCAGAACATCCGTTTGAATGCGAGCTAAAGTGAGAAGGGCGAAACATTCCCTGCATAGGGCTGTGCGCAAGGTTTGGGGCCCACCACGTAAAAAAAACACCCCAATCAAGACGCAACAACAGCCTCGGATGAGAGACCCCACTTTTGATGACGACTATGGCAAACGAACTAAAGACTATGATTTGAGGGCATGCACCTGGAATGTCCAGTCCCTTAATTGGGAAGGTGCCGCTGCGCAGCTGGTTGATGTCCTCGTGAAAATAAAGGCTGACATCGCCGCCGTCCAAGAAATGCGATGGACGGGACAAGGACAGAGACGAGTAGGTCCTCGTGGCATTTACTACAGTGGCCATATAAAGGAGCGCAAGTTTGGTGTGGGATTCGTGGTGGGAGAGAGACTCCGTCGCCGAGTACTATCATTCGCTCCGGTGAATGAACGGTTAGCCACAATCCACATCAAAGCGATGTTTTTCAACATATCGCTGATTTGCGCCCACGCCCCGACGGAAGAGAAAGACGATGTGACCAAAGATGCCTTTTATGAGTGCTTGGAACGCACTTATGAGAACTGCCCCGACACGATGTCAAAATCGTGCTTGGCGACCTTAACGCCATGGTGGGCAAAGAAGGTATCTTTGGCACTACGGTCGGTAAATTCAGCCTCCACGAGGAAACATCCTCAAATAGGTTAAGGCTGATCGACTTCGCCGGGGCCCGAAATATGGTTATCTGTAGTACTAGGTTCCAGCATAAAAAAATACATGAAGCTACCTGGCTGTCCCCGGATCGAAAAGCCACCAACAAGATCGATCATGTTGTGATAGACGGAAGACATGTCTCCAGTGTTTTAGATGTACGTGCGCTTCGAGGTCCTAACATCTACTCGGACCACTACCTTGTTGCAGCCAAGAAAAACGAACGCCACCAAACACAAGGAAGGTTCGACGTCGAGAAGCTGCAATCACAACAGACAGTCGAACGATTTTCTACTCGGCTTGCACTCCTGCTCTCTGAGAGCACTCGTCAACAACTCGGTATAAGGGAACTGTGGGACGGCATTTCAAACTCTTTACGTACAGTCGCAACCGAAACCATTGGTTTTCGGAAAGTGCAAAAGAACAGCTGGTACGACAGACGTTCCATTGCCCGACCAGGGAGAAGTTCGAATAGCAATTACCCGCTATTCAAACACGGCGGCGAAGAACTGATAAGGAGCATACATCAACTTCTTTGTAAAATATGGTCGGACGAAAGCAAGCCCAACGATTGGAATTTAAGTGTGCTATGCCGAATCCACAAAAAAGGAGACCCCACAAACTGCTCCAACTTCAGTGGGATAAGCCTCCTCAATATTGCATATAAGGTCCTATCGAGCGTATTGTGTGAAAGATTAAAGCCCACCGTCAACAAAGTGATTGGACCTTATCAGTGTGGCTTCAGACCTGGAAAATCAACAACTGACCAGATATTCACCATGCGCCAAATCTTGGAAAAGACCCGTGAAAGGAGATGGTATTGTTATCATCGGCCTCAACATCCGCGCCATTAGTTCAGCTTTTTCCAGAATGGACCAGAACCAGCATAAACACCAGCAATAATGTCAGACTAGAAATCCAACACAGGATAACTCTTGCCACCAGGTGTTACTTCGGACTGAGTAGGCAATTGAGAAGCAAAGTCCTCTCTCGACAAACAAAAACCAAACTCTATAAGTCACTCATAATACCCGTCCTGCTA
>NW_017537582.1:5395-12205 GCF_001853355.1 Bactrocera latifrons
TCGCATTCGATGGAACGATGAGCTGTACGAGATATTTGGCGACATTGACATAGCTCAGCGAATTAAAAAACAACGGCTACCCTGGTCATGTTGTCCGAATGGACGAAAAGACTACAGCTCTGAAAGTATTCGGCGCTGTACCCGCCGGAGAAGCAGAGGAAGAGGAAGACCTCCACTCCGTTGGAAGGACCAGGTGGAGAAGGACCTGGCTACGCTTGGAATATCCAATTGGCGCCACGTAGCGAAAAGAAGAAACAACTGTCGCGCTGTTGTTAACTCGGCTATAATCGTCTACACCAATTAGGAAGAAGAAGATATGTATAAGTAGGGCGGCCGAAGGCCTCCAACGCAGAAGGAGTATACACGAAAGTACTTAATCACCCCGATATGATATAAATTTTATAATATTATCATATATTTTTACTTATTTGTGTTTATTAAATATAAATCACGTATTATACATTTGAATATGTACAATACATGGTTCACAACTCAGTTATAGCTTGAAAAATGTTGGAAAGTATTTTTTTTATAGTTAATATATCACGGAACAAACAAAACAAAAAAAAAATGGTTAAAAATGCTATATAATTATGTGGTGTTTAAGATATAGCGATGCTCGTTTTCCTCATAATTGTAAGCAATCTAACCTTTTCGACAATAATTGCGTTAAGGGATTTTTAAATTAATAAATTTAAGTAAGCAAACAAAATAAGCGAAATTTGAACTTATTTCAATGTTTAGAGGGTGTGTGTATACCAAGTGAAAAATGTGAAAACAATTAGTGAAACATAGAGAAATAACATGTATTTTCAGTGCAAATTTCTGAATTGTTAATCGGGAATATTTTACAATATATATGTACATAAGTTATTTTTACACTATTTTTGCATATTTCTCCTCTGGCGAGGCTCCCCTATCTGCACATGCCCCACTTGTAAGGAAATTTGGTTTTTTGTATTACTCCACCAAAGAAATGATGTTCATCTTTTCTTTCAGAGATTATTATCATTTTATACAATTATTCATTCCTTTTTTTAATATTACGAATTCTATTTAATTATTCTTTATTTTCAGGTGTTAATAATCTTTTTTCAAATGTTAATTATTATTTTTAATTAAATACATTTTTATTTACACAATGTTAGGCTTAATATATTTAATAATAATAATCTTATATAAATATGTCCAAAAAATAATATAATAATAATTTTTAAATCAAAAAATGCAACACTGCATTAGCTGACGATTACAGTAATTAGATGAGTTCAGCTATGTTTTTACATGTATAGGATATACGTGTGAGGAGAAAAGTGGTTAGAATCTTCACGCGATCTGTGGCGAGTATACCACTTTTGTGGGTTTCAGAACCAAGTGTTTCAATACTACATACTATTTACATTTGTGCGTGTATTTTTCCCAATATTTTTGGCACGTCGGCAGTGCTTCATTTCGTTAGGAGCTTTATTTCAATTATTGTATTCACAGTTTATGGGAAATTTCATATATGGCAACTTTGCCCTATATTTGACATTTAAACTGTGAGCGCACAAAGTTAATTTTATAACAAATAAATTTTTAATTCTTGAATAAATATGTCTCATTTAAATGGAAAGCAAAATATATTGAACCCACTCAGCTACAAATGTATACTGGACAGAACCACTACTGATTCTAGTATGCTTATACGTTTTTTGGCACAGGGATTCGGTCGGCCATACCATGCAACTATCCTGGAATGGCGTCACGCGTATCTGCGTTGGTTGCGAGATGTTTTAGATGCCGGTTTAGGTGCCGATAATGTTTTTTGAATTCCCATTTCAAATTTTTTATGATTAAATCTTTTACACTAGTATATCTACACTAGAATATTTTACACTAGAATTTGTAATGCTTGTAAAAAATTAATGAGTAAATAGGGACAGAGTCTGTTGTGCTTTGTATGAGTCCCTGCCGGCGACGGCCTAACCTCACGGTGCTGCCTATTTAGTTTTAAAACACAGCCACCACGAATAATAATAACGAAGAAAAAATTCGTGCATTACTGTGAAAATAGAGTGGAATGCTCGATRTATGAAAAATATGTCACAAAGCACCCCACGCTTTTCTCACAAATTTAATGGAATAATAACTACGTATTGCTGAAACTAAAGTATAACCTAAATTTGTTTTGTATTTGAATATTAAAATAATTAGTGATTATGCTGTTAAATTATAGCTTATATAAAACGTTTGTATTTTAACACATTACACGTGGTGCTTTATTCAATATCAAACAAGCAAGTGTTACAAAATTTCAATTCAATTGTAAAAGGTTACATGACATTTTCGGTATATGGCGGATAACACAGTACAGTACTTTTAACATAGCACCATCTGTTGAATAATTACTTAATCCAATCAAAACTTACCGCCATCTGTTAGAATCTTTTGAAGCTAACAAAATAATTGTCACTGTTTCAAAATTAATGATTACCTCAGCTTCGCATGGATGATAATGAAATGGAGAAAATAAAACATTTTTTATTCAGTTGCAATGCCTTGTAGTGAACAATGTATAGCGCCGACGGCTTGCCGACTCTCGATCATGCGACGTACAACTGCCCATGCGAAAAACCCGGCTATTCAAGGTTTATTCCCCACACTTCTAATGATTGACCTTGTGATTTATTAAGCGTCATTGCAAATGCAAGGCGCATTGGAAACTTTACACGCTTAAATTCGAACAGGCTTAAGTCTGTTGGCATCAGTGCTATTCTTGGAATAAGCTATTTCTATGATTCTAGTCTTGTTCCGTTGCACAATTTTGGCTGATTGAGATTTCGTAGCATAATTATTACAGAGCCAACATTTAGCTGTAAATTGTGAGGTGGTAATCCAGGCAAATCCAAAGAATTTAGGAATTCAGTTGGATAATTGACAACTTCATTTGGATCGGTAATAGAATCGATTTATTTAAATGAATGCACTTGTCCATCAATTTGACTTTGAGTTTTTATATTCAAATCATCTGAATCCTTCTTTTTCGCTGCTAAAATGGCTCGTTCGCTCAACCAAGCATGGTTTTTGTAATTTACACCTACACTTACGAACACTTTTGAAATTAATTCTTCCTTTGACGTTGAAAAATGACAAAAATTTGGGGGAAACGAAATAAGGCCAGTGTTAGTGTCAGCTTGAATTTCCCATTGCCTATGTCTAATAATGACTTCGAAAAGATTTCTGCCGATATGTCATGTTGTAACGCCACTCGTTGTTAATTTGATATTTTTTACGTATTTCCACAAAACTGATGTTTTCAAGCAAGCATTTATTTCATCAGCAGCTGTTGATTTGGGAATTACTGGAAGCGTTTGGCGAAAATCTCCAGCCAGTAGAATCATCGCGCCTCCGAAGAGTTTTTGATTGCCACGCAAGTCCCTTAATGTTCTATCGAGTGCCTCTAATGCTCGTTTGTGCGCCATCGTACACTCATCATAAATTATTAATCTACAATTTTGTAGCACTTTTGCCATTGCAGATGTTCTGGTTATATTTCATGTCGGTTGATCTATTGTTTGCAAATTTAACGGCAATTTTAGGGCAGAATGTGCAGTTCGTCCACCTTCTAATAATGTAGCAGCTATACCAGATGTGGCTACTGCTAGTACTATTTGACTTTGTGCCCGAATCGTATCTAAAATTAATGAAATTAAAAATGTTTTATCAGTTCCACCTGGTGCATCGAGGAAAAATAATTCGCCATTGCCGTCATTTACTGATTTCATTATTGTATCGTAAGCTGTTTTTTGTTGCAGATTTAAAAGTGGGATTTTATTTTGTACGGATTGACTTAAAGCATTTCTATCGTATTGCCGTTCCCGTTCAAATTCACGATTGAGTGCATCGTGCATAGGGCGATTAGGCGCAGGAATTCCTACTTCGTGCAACATCTTACCGGATATCATCACGCACAAATCCTCTAAAGTTATTAATACCTTATTGCGTATTTCCGTGCAAATTGCAAGATTGGGATTTGCCGTTGTTACACATATTTGATGTAACGTTGACAGGTTTCTCGATATGTTGTGCATAATTCACCATTGACGGTTTGTAGAAATTTAAATGAAGTTGGTCCACGAACATTAACTAATAACAAACGCAGGTGAAAACATTCGTCATTTCTCTGATGAACTGTGTAAATGCACCCTAAAGCATCGGCTGAATATACATTTTCGTATCCCGGTACAGGCTGTCCTTGTTTCCTATGTTGGAACTTTTTGGATGATGCATTCCATGTAAAATATTGTGGTATTTCCGAGCAAAACGATGTTTTTGCAAATGGATCACTTGCGCATGTCTCGAAGAAACTTGTGGGCGTTGTCACTGGTGGTCTCTCAGCTCTTTGCGCTGCGTTTTCTGTTGGTTTTGGAGAGCAGCGGTGAATACGTAACATCCCATCTGTTGCTAACTACCCCATCCTTATTTTTTAGTTGCAACGTTATTTTTCTGCCGTTATCTTCTACAGAGCGGCGACGATACAAAGGGTTGCCTGTAATTGTATCTGCCGACAAAGCACGCGGATTACGTTTCGAGCATTTGTTGTTCGCCAAACGGTCCACTTCATACAATTGTGGATCTACTTCGGGATCAGAAATTTCTGCACAAATGATTAAGTCTATATACGTTGTCGACGGTAGTTTTGATGTTGACGAAGAAAGCATTAGTGAAAACAGTGAAGCCGACGAGCCTGGGGATCAAAACTTACCAACAGTTGAAGGTGCATCTAAGCGCCTTTCATTGTTATCACTAATGGAAACTTAAAAATAAAGTATTGAAACTCATGTTTACATATCTCTAAAATCCATTAATATATGCTTTTATTTACAAGAAAAATRAAAAKTGYTTSTGTGCCTAYTARCATTTAGTTAYATTCAAATATATGTATTTTGCTATGAGATCTTTTAAATTTGCGAAAAAAGTACCATGTGAAATCTCTTAAAGTTTCACATTTATTTTGATTTTAACTTGTAACTCTATTTCAAACATTTTAATGCGTTCTTCATCAGCAAGTTTCAGTTTTTCAATTTCCTGTTTGGTTTCTTTTTCTGATTCAGTTTCAATTCTTTTTATTTCTAATTGATTATTCAGTTTAATTCTTTTCAACTCGACCTCATTATTTTATTTTTCTTTTTCTTAACTTCTAATTCCAACTTTTTCTCCTGAATAAAAATCAATTTATTCACCCTTTTTTTTTAAGCGCACATAAATCGTAGGAATCGATGGTATCGTTTAACGAACTATCAGCACAAGGGGAATCAGTCAGTACTTCAATGCTGTCAGTGCTTTCAAAAATTACTCCGGGATTTACATTTTTGCGTTGCCCGAAGATAACTTCCAGTAAGTCAAAGTTGGGACAAGTTTTGTTGAAATGCGCTGATTCGCTTGACTCGTCACCATTAGCCAGTAGTCCAGACCCAGTTTTGTTTTTCCAGACCAGGCTGCCGCGGCAACGTACGACGCTTGGAGATAACTCATTTTGCTTTTCATAGCTATGCAAAGGACAGATTGAAGTGCCGGTGTATTTTGCTGCAATTTTTCGTGAAACCATTGGGAGGTCGGTTTCTGGAAGATATGCGTAAATTCGTGTTAAAACAAACATATGTACCTAAGCATTTTCACTTTTTTAAAACCCTTACCTCAAAAGATTCTGGATTATCTTTAATTGCGTCGGATACTGCTTGCAACAGCTGCAGGGACWGCGACTCTGTCCAGCGATGGGACGGTTACAGCCGTAGGCGCTTTTGCTTTAACTTTTTATCCTGAAATATAAAACAGTTGCAGCAATTAAATAAAATTTATGTTCCGAGTTTCATTCTTACCTTTTCCATTTTAATTTTCACAATAATATTCATTAGCTGGTCGTTTGGAAGGGTTGCTTTTGCAATATCGTAAATTTACAAGCGTTCTCTACACACTGACATTGGTGCGTAATGTGTTTAAATGAATTTCCATATAAGTTGCTGTCAGATTTTTACGCGTTCGTAAATATACACGGTTTAAGAGGTTTACATGGCTTTTACACGTTTAAACGAATACCTTATTGTCAATAGAGTGTATTGTAATGAATCATATGTACGATGTGTTTCACTAATACGCTGAAGGTTGCCACCATCACGCCGTTGAATTACAATGTATCGAGAGTCCATATTCTCTCCAACTACCACAATAGTAACTTCGTTTAACACAGGTGCATTGAAGCGTCTTTCATGTTCACCTGCAGGTCTTTTGTTTGCTCTGATTATATTTGTATTCGCCATCAACTGATGGCAACAATGCTCCTCCACGGTGGTGAATTTGTCCTCGAATCTGTAATAGCGAACATTTTTAAAATAAGTTTTTTTAGTAGTGGTAGTTTATTTAACATATTTTGAAGTTTAAGAGTACCCTACGCGTTGGTGCAATAATACAGTATTCACACCTGACTTTAATACATATGCCAATTTATAGGTTGTTTGGATAACGGAACGTAGATCAAATTTAACTCGCAAGATGTGACTCAAACTAACAGAATTATTCTACATACACATCTACGTATACATAGGTACACTGCAAATGAAATAAATCTTTTAAATTGTATGCTTTAGCCTCAATGGATTTTGCCCATCTATTCTGCAAGAAATGCTTTGATAGAGGTTCGTTTCGTAAAAGTAATGAACCAGTGGTTCAGGTGGTGTTGTTCTTCTTCTTGATTGGCGTAGTCACCGCTTACGCGATTATAGCCGAGTTAACAACAGCGCGCCAGTCGTTTCTTCTTTTCGCTACGTGGCG
>NW_017537582.1:15060-16566 GCF_001853355.1 Bactrocera latifrons
AACGGATGTTCTTAGGCTACCCAGAGGATACTTGGTCAAAGACCGGAAGTCGTGAGCTGCTTGAGTCATATGTAAAAGAATCGTTTCTGGCCACTCCCACGTGAATGGCGATCAGAAAACTTTCCTCACTTGCGTGAACTTCTACACATGACTCCATCCTCCAAGGATGTGTTGTTAGTTGTGGTAATTTGACCTTTCCCTTCGCACAACATAATCCTAACGGTTCTAGTGGAAACTTTAATGCATTACGATATTGACCAACAGACGTCATTTCCCAATATTGACTGATTCATTGCCGGCGTAATCGACTGTTGGTTCATATCTAAACGCCAAACGTTCATAATTAATTGTACCGGTTGATCGTCTGCTATGTAGCCTCCTGCCTGAAGTCGATAGTATACGTTCTTCCGTAGTTGTTGTAGATCTCACTTCTGAAATTCGCACTCTGTTCGCCATCAAACGCTGGCTGCGCTGTTCATCGGTCTCATTGTTCCGAAGATTATGAACTCGACTTGCATTACGCGTACGCCGACCGATAATGTGACGCTTGACTGGTGGCATTTTCTTTTATATAAATAACACGACAATTAACCTCAAAACTAAAAATACACTATTTTGCTTTTGCAAAAAAACTCTAAGTAATTAATGTAAATATTTTCTTATAAATAACACCACGCTAAACCTCTAAACACACTTGTTCACTGAAACTGGAGACAAATTTATAAATATCCTCCTGATAAATCTGCAAAAACATGAATTAAAATCGTAGAGCGTATTAGTGCATGTAAAGTAATAATAAATAACAAAAATTCATTCGTCTGTCTGTTTCAAAATATTTAAATATGTTGCAAGTATTGCTATTGAAAGTTTTCACTAAATAATTTTCAATAATTTTTATTTTTAATAGCCGGAATAAAAAAGCAAGTGACCGAAATTGAACGATTGAATAATTTACAAATCAAAATATTGAAAAACAAAACAAACAAAAGTTGAAAAAATAACGTTGTATGGAAAAAATTTACTTTTTGGAATTATCCAATTTTCCGACCTTTCATGCAAAGTATAAGATATTTTTATTTCTGAACCTTCCTTGATCCACAACGACAACCTATGAAAATTTAATCAAGAGCCGTTCTCCTAGCGTTACTAATAAACAAACATTCATTTTTATTAATGTTTGTGTGAGAAAAAGAAAAGGGCTGTTTTTAGGGGGTTTCCGGTTATTATTCGGACTTTTCAGTAAAAACCATCCTTGAACCTCAACGAACATTTAAAAAAAAAGAATTATCAAATTTGGTTCAGTCGTATGAAAGTTATGTGCGTACATACAGTTTTACCGATTAATTTTTATTTATATAGATATAAAAAATTTATTCAAAGCTCCCGTCATTTTTTAATAATTGTGCAAATAATGGGTGATTTTTTTGAGGTTAGGATTTTCATGCATTAGTATTTGACAGATCACGTGGGATATCAGACATGGTGTCAAAGAGAAAGATGCTCAGT
>NW_017537582.1:17731-24250 GCF_001853355.1 Bactrocera latifrons
CGGTCAACATTTAAATGAAATTATCTTCAAAAAGTAAATGTCATGAACCAATCTAACGTTTCAAATAAAGAACCGATGAGATTTTGCAAATTTTATGCGTTTTTTTTTTAAAAAAGTTATCAAGCTCTTAAAAAATCACCCGTTATTTTTATTCAACTGCCCGGTATGTGTTGCACATCAGGAAAAGCCGCTCGAACCTCTATCATCCCTTCTTGCTGGTGATTCAAATTTAATACTTTCTTGCAAATGACGTCCTTTGGGGCAACTAAAATTTGCAATTTCTCATCAGATGGTCATAATTTTAAAACTACATTCAAAATATTATATCAGTCCAAGTATACCATAAATTGGGTCATTGATGCAAATTACTGAAAATAATTTTACATGTTTTTAGGAATACCATACCAGAATTTTTGCCAATATTGCAAGTTGGTGTTTCCGTTACTTTTAAATTTAAGGTCCACCATCCCAGAGCRTTGATGCCACTGCGAGTGCAATTCATTTCTACATTCATGGACGCCAGTATCAAATTCTTCAGGTATGTTTTTATTGTCCTTTTTCCCTAAATATTCTTTGATTTGGAGGGGTTTTTTTTACCAAGTCTTACCTTTTTGGTTGCCATTTTTTATTTATTAATATGATTCTGTGAAGAAAAATTATTGATGAAGCAAAATACAATTTTGCGTTGTAACAATCAATTGAAAATGCATCAGTAAACGGATACATTCATGGCGCTACATCTTATTTGGAATTCTTAAAAATCCTCAATTATTTACCTTAGTATACTTACATCAATATACAATATATTTAAATATGTTTCATATTGATATATATCCACAACGCATGTGCCAACAAATATTAGGGTTATAAAATAATAGAATATCATCTTAGTAAAAAAAAACTGTATTTGGCAGTTAAAAAACAAAACAGTGCTTCGATCGACACGAAACTTTACAGGATTACTCGTCAGGTCAATCTAAATATTTCCGGTAAGTTTCATTGATTGATTGATGAGAAAACATTCCGTCGGGAAAACATAATTGTCAATAGTACCAAAAGAAATTCCTAAAAACGGTAATAAAAAAAAAAAAATATGGGACGAGCCACAATATATTATATTATATTTCAACGTTTAATACAACATGGCAACATCATATCCGCAAGTCAGCTGCGCCTGGCTTACAAGCAACGCTGAAACGAATACAACACAAAACAAAACATTTAACCGTTAGGCTTGAAGACGCCCGCGGTTATTACTATATATTACTACACATCATACGAGCAACTCTCTTCTTCTGCTGAGAGCCATCGCGTGCACATCGAGTAACCACCGCGCAGTGACCACAACAACTGGTGACCCCGACGTGATCGCTAGTTATACCGCGATTCAATAATATAATTTAAAATCGCTAACTATTTCGGCTACAGTGCACCTCGTTCATTAATTAAAACTACGCAAACACTTTTTGACTACAGTGCACTTTGTGCTTTGGTTTTTTTGTGCAAATCTGCGCACTTGGCTGCCCACGCATACGACCGATTGCAGAGAAAATCGCTATGCCAGATAGCGCAAACGTGCAAGTGGCAGACAGTTAACGCCACTCCTTGATGCCAAGGCCGCCGCAGAAGCGGAAGACCTTCTTTTGAACGTTCCCATAGAAACGCCCTACTCTCGCCTAATAGGGACACTGATCGAACGCCTTATGCTCTCTCGAGAAGCACGACGACAACAGCTTCTTGATCGAGAGACCTTTGGTGATAGAAAACCGTCGAAATTTTTACGCCATCTCAGAAGCCTCGACAACACCGTTCCATACGACATTCTTCGAACTAAGTGGCTCAGCTGACTTCCGATGTCAACGCAATCTATACTTGTGTCCCGGCAGAAATTAATTCGCTCCAAGAGTCAACAAAAACATCAGCGGTCGAATCACGCATTCCCCGCCTCGAAGCTTCGATTAAAGAGCTAGTTTCCAGTTTGAAGTGGCAGAGCACATCTCGTTCCCGTTCTCGTCAGCGCTTTTGTTCGCGCACATCTTCACCACCATTGAACAACGCCACGTGTTGGTATCACCAAAATTTCGGCAATAAAGCTAAACGTTGCCGATCGCCGTGCTCATTTCAGGGAAACCTACCGTCGGACCGTTAGTGRCGGTTAACGGCTCCTCACGCGAATCAAATCGCCTTTTCATAACAGATCGCGCTACCAAAATCCAATTCCTGGTGGATACTGGCGCTGATCTCTGCACTTTTCCTAAATCTCTCACACCGTGGCCGTCCGAACGAATCAACTATAATCTCACAGCAGCAAATGGATCTACGATTAATACCTATGGTTGCATAACTCTAACACTAAACCTTCGCCTCAGACGAAATTTTACATGGCGCTTCGTGGTGGCGGACATAATGAAAGCTATTATTGGCGCAGACTTTTTAGCTCATTTCGATATCTTACCCGACCTCAAGAATAGCTGCCTTATCGCTCCAAGAGTCAATAACTGGACTAAAAGCCGCATGTAAGTTACTCCATCAAAAATCATTTCGGAAATTAAAGTACTGCCCGTCGATCCTATATGGGCAGATGCACTAAAGGTGTTCCCTAACCTGACAAAGCCGGAAAGAATCTGTCAGCCAACAAAACATACCATGCATCACCACATTTCTACTACACCAGGCTCTCCAGTTTCGTGTAAAGCTCGAAGACTTATTCCCGACAAACTTAAAATTGCCAAGACAGAGTTCGAGAAAATGTTACAACTAGGAATCGCTCAACGTTCGAAGAGCTCCTGGTCATCTCCGCCCCTTCTGGTTCCAAAGAGGTCTGGCGAATGGCGACCTTGTGGTGATTATAGACGACTTAACGCCCGTACGTTGCCAGACCGATATCCTGTTCGCGTTCTCGAAGACTTTACTGCCAATCTAACTGGCAAAACAGTATTTTCAACAATTGATCTAGTGTGCGCTTCTAATCAAATACCTGTATCCAAAGAATTTATCGACAAAACTGCAATTATAACACCGTTTGCTCTTTTCGAATTTTCGTTCATGACGTTCGGACTTCGGAACGCCGCACAAACATTTCAACGATTTATCGATGAGTTAACACGGGGACTAGACGACTTCTTATTCCCATATATAGACATCCTAATCGCTTCCAAAGATGTTACGCAACACCGCAGTCATCTCCGCTTACTTTTCGAACGACTCACTAAGTATGGTGTCGTAATTAACACCGCTAAGTGCCGTTTCGGTTAGTTCGAAGTGGACATTGTGGGACACCGCATTTCAGCCAAAGGAATCTTACCTCTTCCTGGTAAAGTAGGCACGATAGTTAACTACCCACGACCAAAAACGATCCGAAAACTGCGTCAGTTTCTCGAGATGATAAATGTCTACCGTAAATTTCTTAAAAACGCTGCTAAGTTATAGGCACCTCTGCACGAGTACATTCAAGGGACTTCAGTAAAAGGTTCTCACCAGGTTCCCTGGACACCAGAAGGGGATGTAGCGTTCGTTCAATGCATAAAAGAGCTACGTAAAGCAACAATATTACCATATCAATATTTACTTATGCCTCAGAATTTGCTATCGCCGCCGTCCTCCAACAACGGCGAGGACAACACTGGGAACCATTGCCCTTCTTCAGCCAAAACCTTCAACAACACTGTCCGTACGACCGTGACCTTCACGCTATCTACGCAGCTTTACGAAAATTTCGTTACATTTTCGAAGCACGACACATCACACAACCTTTGCTACACGTTTTTTCTCAGGACCCCGACCGAGCAACACCCTGGCAATTCCACCGCCTAGATTTCATCAGCCAGTTTACAACCGATATCCAACATATAGCCGGAAAGGACAACATCGTCGCAGATGCTCTTTCTCGCATCGAAGAAATTTCAATGGCAGTATCTTCAAACGAACTCGCTCAAGCACAAGCTGAGGACTAGGAACTTCAGCAAAGAATACAAAGGGAACAACACGATTCACTAAACTTGCGACCAGTCAACATTCCAGGCTGCAATAAGCAAATTTATTGCGACGTTTCGACCGATATTGTTCGTCCATATGTTCCCACAGCGCTGAGGAAGAAATTTTTCGATGCTCTCCACAGCATTAGTCACCCCAGAGCCCGAGCTTCCGCCAAATTGTTAACGCAACGATACGTTTGGCCAAGCATTAACCGCAACTGCCGTTTTTGGGCCCGAGCACGCCTAGCTTACCAACGAAATAAGGTATCTCGCCACGTTTTATCACCAATCCAAAACTTTGCAAGCCACACAAGACGCTTCGAACATATCCACGTGGACACCATTGGTCCATACGTACCTTCAAAGGGGTATCGCTACTGCTTGATAATTATAGATCGTTTCACCAGGTTTCCAGAGGCATTTCCCATTGATAGTATCGACGCCGAATGTGTTAATGTGTTGCCCGCACACTTTTTGCCGGATGGATATGCTGCTACGGTGTATATTTACAAATCACAACGGACTAAGGAACACAGTTTAAGAGCCAACTTTTTAGAGCTCTAGCTCGTCTCCTCGGCAGCAAACATATAAATACCCGCACTTTCCATCCGCAGTCGAATGGAATGGTGGAACGTCTTCACCGTCACTTGAAGGGTGCTATTCGTTGCCACGAAAACAGCTCATGGGTCGATATGCTACCCATCGTTCTCCTTAGAATTCGTGCCGCTTGGAAGGAAGATCTTGGCGCAACTCCTGCCGGTCTCGATTTTGGATAGCCAATTCGTTCACCAGGTGAATTCCTAGCGCCTTCGCCACAATATGGTTTGCCACCATCCAATTTGGCATTATGCTTGAGAAATTACTTCGCAGACCTGGCACCACAACCCATTATCCGACATGGTCAGAGGAAACCATTCATCTTCAAAGAACTATCTACATGTTCATACGTTTTTATTCGTCGCGGCGTTCCACACCACGCATTCACTTCACCTTATGAAGGACCTCACCGAGTCATTTAAAAGCATGAAGAATATTTCATCGTAAACGTCAAAGGCGAAAACACTAGAGTTTCGATCGACCGACTGAAGCGTGTTTATTTACTTCCCGACAATAAGCTCAACGAGAGCGAGCAGCACAACGACGACGACAATAATAATACGCTTACTACATCAACTTCACCAGAGCCATCTGAACCTCCTACATATCGATTTTCGTCGCCATCATACCGCCCATCTGAATCCGATTCCAGCTTATCTACACCGTCACCCAAGAGACGCGTTTCATTCCGCTGAACTTCTAATCATCTTCCTAAATTATCAGTAATTTTGATAACGTTCTCCAAGAATGGGAGTACTTGTGGGACGAGCCACATTGACGATTAAATAACATTAAAATTCCAAGATGGGTCCACTTTTCGCCAACGGACGATGTGTCCATTCAAGGTTTCTGCGATGCATCAGAGAGAGCATACGCAGCAACTGTCTATCTGCGCGTAAAAACAAGCAACGAAGTTTTCGTCAGCCTACTATTGGCTAAAACCAGAGTAGCACCTGTCAAAACTATTTCTTTACCGCGTCTGGAGCTGTGCACACGCAACGCAACAGTTCCTTAGCCACATCGGAAGTCTAACTTTCCTATACACAAACAAAATTAAACAAAAGCACTTATAATATACCTGCGATGCAGCATTTTTCATTTGAACACACAGAATGTCTTTAATATTATAACTACTATTTTACAAATAAAATAAAATATATGACAATAAAAACAAACCACTCACCCGCTTATGGTAATTGTATTTACCTCGGTTGCAGCATCACCAGATTTGATGAATTTGGGGTTCTCTTCGGTGGTCTTACCGGAACGACAATCAACCTTTTCTTTATTTCAGCAAACTTGCAGGCAATGTGAGCGGTGTGGCAATCCAACACTGCAATGTGGCCGTTGGCCGAACAATGCCAAGACGTACTGGTGCAAAAAGATATTCAGATACCTCACGCAATTCTTCAATAGAAATTTTATATAGAGATTAAAAAACTTTTACACAGCTTTGAATATGTTTGTTGGAAGCTAAATTTGATTTTTTCCCTTCTGGATTTGGCATTTCCTCTAAACAGAAAATAACAAAGACCCGTACTACAGAGCGTACACTGATTCAGCTTCTTCTCGACGACCTGCAGTGGTATCGTCCTGCATTTCACGCAATAATGTCACTAAAAGTGTATCCAGATGATCTCCACTACACTTAACAAATAAATTGTGGATAAATTTATCTAAAAGTGTAGATAAATAAAATAAAAAATCCCTGTTGGTTTGGAACATGCATATTATAACTCTCCGTATTCAAGGCATCTACTGAATTAGGTTGCGATTGGCAGTTTTCAGTTTTATCAGCACCGGTCATAATCATGGCTCTGACTGCGTGCCAATCAGTTAATAACCGTTCGAGTGCTTTACGAGCAAACTTTGGTGGTTCGCGGTCATGTTCTGCACATTCTGTGCAACAAGAAGAGCATGCTCACGAGTCTGAAAGACAAAGAAAATA
>NW_017537582.1:25095-26856 GCF_001853355.1 Bactrocera latifrons
ACTGAACCTTCTCCATGTTTAACTGTGCCCTTAGTATTTTTAATAGCAACTTCTTGATTTGGCTTTCGCCAAACATAAGACTTGCCGTCAGATCCGTGTAAATTAAATTTACTCTCATCTGTATCAATAACCTATAAATTGTGCAATATAATTTTGTTTTTGTAATTTTGAACTGTTTTCTATAACTTACCGTGTTCCAGAACTCTGACGATTTAAGTAAATAGTCTTTAGCAAAAACGATTCTTAGCTTCTTGTTCTTGTTGCTAATGAACGGCTTATTCCGAGCGATTCCACCATGGAAATCATTTTTACGAAGAATATTACGTACAGTCTCATCACATACTGTAACTCCAGATCTTTCCTCCAACTCTTTTTTTAACTCTTTAACGGGTTTAAAAGGATTTTTCTTAACTTCTATTAATATTTTGCGCTCTTCTCGTGCTAATATCTTTTTGCCTTGACCTTGCCGCGACTTATATTCCAATCTAAATTCGTCCCTATACCTTTTAATTATATCGTGCACCGTAGATTTTCCTTTCCCGACTATTTCAGAAATTTCGCGTACCAATTTTCCCTCAAAATTTAATTTTATAATAAGTTGACTAGAAATACGTCCTAAGTGTTTACCTAAAGGCGCCATCACGTGCAAACTTCAACAAAAAATCTCACAATGTTCATCACCTCAAATATTATAACTGTTATCAATGTAACGTCTTTTTTTGTTGCTTCTTTTGCACTATTATGACAATATTGTTAAGTGTCCAATTATTTGTTTGTGCTAAGGAATTCTGATTTATTTTGCTTTTTTTAAATTTGTTTTGTAAATATGAATTTATTCTTGTTTTTTTTTATTGTATGAAAAAGGAGAGATTCGAGAATACTCACCATAAAAATTGAATCATTGTTGTTCTTTTCTCTGTTTTTTTTCTTTCAACTAAAATAAACTTTCGCTTAAAAATCATGGTCCGATTATGCGTTTGAGCCACTGTATGTATATATGTCTGTCAGTCTGAACTATTTTATAGTTGTCAAAAAGTTTATCTGTCGAAGGCCGCATTTCCATAGTTACCTTGATCTGAATTTTAGCGATTAGGTTTGTACGCTTATTATCAATATTTTTTTTCTTTGTTTTTTAAGTGTTTTCGTGTACCACTTCATAGGACCCTTCTTTCCACCACTATTCCTTTGATAGATTGTTTTGAATATTATTATTTTTGCTCCTGAATTGTACCTGATTTTTTATATTAATTTTTGTTTTTGTTAAAATTAACACCAGCAATCGACTTGTATTGTTAATGTATATACAATGGAATTGTACCTAATTTTTTTATATTTATTTTGCTTTTTGTTTAAATATTTTCCAGTTGATTGTTTTGACATACATATATTGTCAATGTTATATTTTTAATGTAAGTAATATTCATGAATTGTATCTCAGCTGTGAAAAATTCTTGGGAAACAGCTGATTCTTTTGTTACTTGTAGGCTTATACAATGCAATATGCAAATCGTAAGTGGCTGGCAGAAAGCGATTTTGGCAGCTAAAAATGTGGGCGTCAATGGGTTAAATTTAAAGATTAAACAGTTGTTGCCTGGGGACTTGGTGTCATACAAATCTATCGATGCAGTTTGCGATACCAACGAGACTGTGAATTATCCAATTGAGTTTTTAAATTCATTGGATTTCCCAGGCATGCCACCACATCATTTACAATTGAAGGTTGGATCTCCGATTATTCTGGTTCGCAATTTAAACCCACCA
>NW_017537582.1:27696-32463 GCF_001853355.1 Bactrocera latifrons
ATTATGTGACAGTCACAATTATTTTGTTAGCTTCAAAAGATTCTAACAGATGGCGGTAAGTATTGCTTGGATTAAGTAAGTATTCAACAGATGGTACTATGTTAAAAGGACTGTGGCAGCACTGGGCCGTGTTATGCGCCATCTATCGCTAAATGTCATGTAAGCTTTTATAATTGAATTGAAATTTTGTAACACTTACTTAATAAAGTAAATAATTAAGGATTTTTAGGAATTCCAGGTAAGTTGTAGTGCCATGAATGTATCCGTATACTGGTGCGTTTTCAATTGATTGTTTCTTCACAGAATCATAGTAATAAAAAAAAGTGGGACCTAAAATCAAAGAATATTAAGGGAAAAAGACAATCAAAACATACCTGATGAATTTGACACTGGCATCCATGAACGCAGAAATGAATTACACTCGCAGTGGCATCAACGCTCTGGGATGGTGGACGTTACGTTTAAAACTAACAGAAACACCAACTTGCAATATTTGCAAAAATTCTGGTATGGTATTCTTCAAAACAAGTAAAATTATTGCCAGTAATTGGCATCATGACCCAATTTTTTGGTATACTTGGACTTATATAATATTTTGAATGCAGTTTTAAAATCATGACCATCTGGTTTGAAATTGCAAATTTTAGTTGCCCCAAACGACGTCGTTTCATCATAAGAAAGAATTAAATTTGCGTATCTKACGAAGAAATAATTTTGGATCAGCTGAATCACCAGCAAGAAGGGATAAGGAAGGTTCGAGCGGAGTAGGTAGAGATGACAGCATAACTTTTCCTGATGCGCAGCACATACCTGGCAGTTGAATAAAAATAAAAATATTTACACAATTATTAAAAAATGACGGCAGCTTTGAATACATTTTTTATATCTTTATATAAAAATCACAATGGGATCCACTGCCAAGGGTACGCGGACGACATTGTCATTACGGCAAGGGGGAGATTTGAAGACACTCTTTGTGACTTGATCCAAAGAGGTCTCAACCTAGCGAAGGGGTGGTGTAAAGAGGTTGAACTAAATATCAACCCCTCCAAGACGTCTGTAATCCCATTTACGAGACGCAGGACCCTACCCGACCTTAGAAATCTCCTACTGGGGGGTAGTGAAATAAGGATGACCGACATTGTTAAATACCTCGGTTTAACGTTAGACTCCACGCTGAGGTGGAAGCAGCACGTAAACCGGACATTAGTCAAAGCGACAAAGGCCTTAATGGTGTGTAATCGACTGGCAGTGGTTGTACACCATGATAGTAAGACCGATAATCACATATGGGGCGGTAGCCTGGGCCTCAGTAGCGTCGCAAACATCGGCTAGGACACAACTATTGAAGCTGCAGAGGCTGGCCTGTGTCTGCCTGATGGGCACAATGCGAACCTGTCCAACGGCGCCACTGGAGGTTCTTCTTGAACTTACTCCGCTTCATCTGGTCATCGGTCTGGTAGCCAAACACACTCTTCTGCAAATAAAGGCAGAGGGGTGTGGAAAAGGAAAAATAGTCTCATCCCAGAGGATGGATAGTACTACTAAAAAGGTTAACCTAAGCAAGAGGTTTAAGGTTACCCTCGGCAGCAAAGATGATTGGAACGACTCCAACCTCGAGCGGTTGTTGAGGAACAGTACTATAAGGTGGTACACAGATGGCCCTAAAATGTCGGAGGGAATTGGCGCAGAGATTGTGGGCCCACGCACTAGGCTCCCAGTACCCATGGGTGAGTTCCCAAGCATTTTCTAGCTAAAGGCGATCTCCTCTTACGAGATTAAGCCGCTTCTAGTGCAGGAGTGCATGGAGAGGCTGAATAGCCTTGCGGAGGGAAACCAGGTACACCTGATATGGGTGCCTGGTCACAAAGGTATAGCCGGCAATGAACTCGCGGGCGAGCTCGCCCGCTCCGCAGCCTCCACCATGATGGTAGGACCCGAACCCTTTACAAGAGTGGGTCCCCACACCATCAAGGAGCTGCTCCGTAAAAAGGGAAGAGCAGGCAGGGAAGAGCACTGGCGACAAACTCATGGTATGAGACGCCACGCCAAGCTGCTAGTGGGAGGTTACAACCTGAAAAGTTTCAAAATCGTAATAAACCTCCCCAGGAGCAAACTCAGGCTGTTAGTCGCATGGTATACTGGCCACGGCCTATCAGCTTGCGCCAACTGCTGTTTCTGTGACAGGGAGCATCTGTTGATCGACTGCCCAGCAGTCTGTAGTAGGAGAGCCTAGGCCCTTGGAGTTCGGTATCCGGATAGGGATCGCATTGCCTCGCTAGCGCCAAGCAGTCTACTGGATTTCATTAATGGGCTGGGGCTAAGCGAGTCAATGTGAGTAAGGAGAGGGTACAATAGACCAAAGGTCGCAGTGCATTCCTAATCATCATTCATTCATATAAAAACCACGTTCATTTGTCTATTATGTGACAGTCACTATTCTGGCAGCACTGCGCCGTGTTTTGCGCCATCTACCGCTAAATGTCATGTAACCTTTTATAATTGAATTGTCATTTTGTAGCACTTACTTTCTTGTTTGATATTGAATAAAGCAAAACGTGTAATGTGCTAAAATACAAACGTTTTATATAGTCTACAATTTAACACCATAATTACTAATTATTTTAATATTCAAATACAAAATAAATTTAGGTTATACTTTGGTTTCAGCCATACGTAGTTATTATGTAAAATATTTAATCATAAAAAATTTTAAGTGAGAATTCAAAAAACATTTTTCGTTTTTTAAAACTGGAAAATGCCACCGGCCCAGCGGGACACTTCATCGTAATCCATATTTGAACTTCCTACGTGAATTCCTTCTGCGCAATACTGGGCTAGCGGCGGTAGAGATCATACGTCGCGGTGACGGTGAGTGGAGAAGTATGTTCAAGCATGACAAATTGCAGTTTATAAAAGAGGCTTTTTACGCACCAACGAAAAGGAAGGCACCACCACCACCACCCCCAGCCAACGCAGATGCGCGTGACGCCATTCCAGGATAGTTGCATGGTATGCCCAAACGAATCCCTGTGCCAAAAAAAGTATATATACATATTAGAATCATTAGTGGTTATGTGCAGTATATATTTGCAGCTGAGAGGGTTCAATATATTTTGCTTTCCATTTAAATGAGACATTTTTATTCAAGAATTAAAAATTCATTAGTAATAAAATTAACTTTGTGCGCTCACAGTTTAAATGTCAAATATGGGGCAAAGTTGCCATATATGAAATTTCCCATAAACTGTGAATACAATAATTGAAATGAAGCTCGAAACGAAAAATACACGCACAAATGTAAATAGTATTTAGTAGTGAAAGAGTAGGTTTTGAAACCCTCAAAAGTGGTATCATGGTACAAGGGAGTAAGGAAAGTCCCATTCACCGTAGTAAAGGAGCCATTCATAGTCCTTAAGCTACCCCCAAGTGTACGATCGTATCATGGCCACCTCTGGTGAATAAGGGTGGCGAGAGGTTAAAACGGGTTGCGTAAAGCAAAAATGCCTTAATATTAAATTATATATTTACAGTACTATATTTATACATTTATAAATACTATTTTAAATTTTGCTTATAGAATGAAATTTAAAGCTGTTATCAAAAGATTTAAATATATCTTCTTGATATAAATAAATATGCTATATATTTTTTAGCGTTTTAGTTAACTTATTCATGGACAAATTGGAAATTTTTTTTTGATAATGAGTGGACCAAAAGAGATAACTTTTGTCGAGAAATTTGGTATTACATATCGTAATAATTCGTCCGAACAGTAAAACACGATTTTTTTATTGTAAGATAAATCAAGAGATATTTTAAGTATAAATTTTGTAATGACAAACTATATACACGTTTTATATGTCAGAATTTAGCTATACGCCTGCGATCAGGATTCCTATGGAGTGTTCCCAAATGGAGTGTTTCACCATCCTAACAGATTTACGATATAATTTTTTAGTTCTAAGCTAAGTTTACAAATAAAAAAGACTCTTAAAGGAATAATTTTTTAAATTTGCAATATCTATATAGTAGTAAAAAGTAGTTTAAATTAGCTTACGCAACACTATTTTGTCATGCTCAATAGCAGTACTGGCATAATATTTTAAAATAATCAAACGGACGGACGGTGTATTTTTTAAAAGTAAGTTATTTATGTATTCAATATAATTATTACATTATTATTTTCACAGATCAATTTCTTTACCGTTCAAGTTCAGATCGATCGACAGGTTAGTATTCTATAAGTTAAATTATAGCCAAATATTAATTGAAACTTTTTTACAGAAGGAAAATGTCTCGCATGTGCAATAACTGCGATAAGTTATATACTTTATTATTTCAAAAAGTACTAACACCTATGTGAATATAAGAATTCCTTAATTTTTAATATCGGTTCATTATTAACCAAACTACATTATTTTGTTTTTTCTTTTTTTTAAGTTTAATTATCAATTTCCACATCGTTCATAATCGACCATAATTCACTAGATGTAAAGACGAATTGGAATTCGCGTAGATGCAAATATTTCGTTTCAAATCATTGCTTGGCCACCAATTTTTATTTGATGAGTGTTGTTTATGATTTGCTTGGCTGTTGTTGTTAGCGTTGATGCCATTATAGTAGTTTTGTGCAAACATACGTAGTTCTTCCCGATGTTCTATCGGTTTTGGTGCAGCTGGTTCCTCCCACTCTCCCAATTCGGCATCATAATATTGCGCAGTACAATATGGTCGCAATTCCCAAGGTACTTGCTCTTCCATGAA
>NW_017537582.1:32765-33942 GCF_001853355.1 Bactrocera latifrons
ATCTTTGCGCATAACACGATGGAACCAATCAATTAATTTGCTCAACTGGTAACGCTTTGGTCTGCAAGGTGGGTGTTGAGTGTTTAGCATAATAGAAAGTATRTAAATTCAATTTYGCTCAAAACCTACCCAACAGCTYGATCGGGATCTTTAGCGCAATTGACCATAGCTTGTGTAACATCCGAACAGCACATTTACCGTAGCATTTGCTCTTCAAAAAGTTGCTTCCACCCTCAAGCATAAAGCTCATTGGTTTGGGACTAGCGTTTAAGGCAAACAAACAATCAAACGTTGTACACCAGTTTCTTTGCCGATTCTATAAAAAAAATTAAAAAATACATGGCAAATCTTTTGAAATAAAGTTTAATTTTAGCTTACCTAGCAATGCGACGTGCACCTTCCACGAGCACGTCATCGAATTTAAAATTTTGTCTCGAATTCTAGACCAACTAAGTTGTTAACTACATTTGAGTACTTCACAGCATCGGTTATCGCTTTTTCATCTCTTAAATCATATAATTGGAACAGCACCCGACCCATTACGCAGCAATATTAACGAAGCCTTGTTTACTTATTTTATACTTTTATTGGAGTAAAATCCCAGTCGATGTGTTATTTATTTTTTCAATGGAAATATGCAAACACTTCTTGCAGATCAAATAACTAAGGAAACCACGGTAGAGGATTGTTCCATGAAATAAATTAAAACAAATTGTCTTGCAAAAACCTGCATTATTATGACAAAAATATAAATATGGCTGTGAATGAGTATATTCTGGACCCCACCATTCGGCATGGTTGCTTATTTGTTCATAACATTTTTCTCTGGTGAACTTACCACAGTTACAAAGAAGCACAAATAAAAAACTGAATTTTTCATGTAATTGCTAATATTGTTCTCATCTTTAAAAATATATATTAAAATCAAAATATTTTCTTTCGAAAATATATAAAGGTTTTATATATAACCAATATTTTTGTGACAACTTTTCCATTCATTTTTAGAAAATAACACAATGCAACCATTTTCCGGTTAAAAGTCGGCCATCTTGGTTTTTCAAGAGAAACTCAACCCCGAACCCCCTTGACGTTTCTACAGTGGCACCTCTCAGCTGTGGCTTTGTTTACATAAAATCAGCTGATAGTGACTCTACTCCTCCTCTACCGTGGTGGTATA
>NW_017537582.1:36228-38503 GCF_001853355.1 Bactrocera latifrons
TTTTTTATCTTTATGTTTGGAGGACATTTATATTAGAAAAACTCTTGTCCGATTATGCGATGGAGCCACTGTAAATAGAATTCGTAATATTAAAAAAAAAGGAATGAATAATTGTATAAAATGATAATAATCTCTGAAAGAAAATATGAATATTAGTTCTTTGGTGCAGGGATAAAAAAAAAACCAAATTTCGATATAAGTGGGGTATAAGCAGATAGGGGAGCCTCGCCAGAGGAGAAATACGCAAATATAGTGTAAAAATAACTTGTGTACATATACATATCTGGTAAAATATTGCCGATTAAAAATTCAAAAATTCGGATTGAAAACACATGTTATTTCTCTATGTTCCACTAATTGTTTTTACAGTTTTCACTTGGTATATTTAAATATACACTCCAAACATTGAAATAAGTTCAAATTTCACTTGTTTTGTTTGTTTACCTAAAGTTATTAATTTCAAAATCCCTTAACGCAATTATTTTTGAAAAGGTTAGATTGCTTACAATTATGAGGAAAACGAGCATCGCCACATCTTAAACACCACATAATTATATAGCACTTTTAACCATTTTTCCTTCTTTTCTTCGTTCCTTGATATATTAACTATAATAAAAAATACTTTTCAACATTTTTCAAGTTATAATTGAGCTGTGAACCATGTATTGTTTATATTCATATGTATTATATGTGATTTATATTTAATAAACACAAGTAAGTAAAAATCTATGATTATATTATAAAATTAATATCATATCGGGGTGACTAAGTACTTTCGCGTTGTACTCCTTTCTGCGTTAGCGGCCTTCGGCTGCACTACTTAAACATATCGTTACCTAAAATGGAAAATAGTTTACAAGAGAAAGAGAAATGAAATAATAGAAACCACTCCTATTAAAAGAATTGAGTTTTGGTTATAAAGTGGTTATAATTTGAGTTATCATACACTAATATTGAAAGAAAATGTAAGCTTTCGTTATAAAATAGTTAAATGTTGCTTCTTATTTTTGAAAGCGATTTCCTTTTTTCCAACGGTACCTTAAATCGAGGCGCGAATGAAATGGGAATTGTGCCAAGATTATTATCTGTTCATTTAAAATATAAAACAAACATTTGTTTTCAAATATGATATTTAATTGTGCAGGCCGCCTTAAATGCATAAAACACATATGTATTTATTTCCATTTATATCCAATGCTTTAAAAGCAAAGAAATAATTAGTTGCACATTATTTTAAAAATATCACATAAAATTTATCCACGACTTTCAATCGTTGTGTTTTTTTTTTTGGTTACCGTTTTTAGGAATTTCTTTTGGCACTATTGACAATTATGTTTTCTCATTCGCACTCATATGAATAAAGTAATGAGATAATTTTTTTTTTCATCAAGGCGGACAAATGGAAGTTTATAGAAGAGGCTTTCGTAAGATGATATTCTATTGGTTTATAACCCAAATATGTGTTGACACATGCGTTGTGGATATATACATCAATATGAAACATATTTAAATATATTGTATATTGATGTAAGTATACTGAAGTAAATAATTAAGGATTTTTTGGAATTCCAGGTAATTTTTAGCAGGAATGGATCCGTTTACTGATGCGTTTTCACTTGATTGTTACAACGCAAAGTTGTATATTGCTTTATCAATCAGGTTTCTTCATAGAACATATTAGTAAATAAAAAAATGGCACCCACAAAATAAGTATTGGGGAAAACCCTGATACCTGATGAATTTGACACTGGCGTCCATGAGTGTAGAAATGAATTGCACTCGCAGTGGCATCAACGCTCTGGGATGGTGGACCTTAAATTTAAAACTAACAGAAACACGAACTTGCAATATTGGCAAAAATTCTGGTATGGTATTCCTCGAAACATGTACAATTATTGTCAGTAATTGGCATCAATGACCCAATTATAAGGTATACTTAGACTTATATAATATTTTGAATTTAGTTTTAAAATTATGACCATCTGATGCGAAATCGCAAATTTTAATTGCCCGAAACCACGTCATTTGGAAGAAAAAATTAAATTTGCGTATCTTACGAAGAAATAATTTTGGATCACCTGAATCAACAGCAAGAAGGGATAATGAAAGTTCGAGCGGAGTAGGTAGAGATGACAACATATTTTTTCCTGATGCGCAGCACATACCAGACAGTTGAAAAATAAAAATGTTTACACAATCATTAAAAAATGACGGGAGCTTTGAATAAATTTTTTATATCTTTATATAAAAATCGCGTTCATTTGTCTATTATGTG
>NW_017537582.1:39218-40965 GCF_001853355.1 Bactrocera latifrons
AATAAACCGGTAAGTATAAATTTTAATTTATATATTTTTATTTTTTATGCATGCAAATACATATACTTATATATAATGATTTTATTAAATTGTAACTTGGAAAAGGAAAAACCGTGGTATATGGACAGTAGATGCAGAGAAATTGCTGCTATTGTACTGGGTAGAAAGTATAGAAGAATTGCGAAGCGCGAAAAAAATTTTCATATCTTTGCGCGTTTGGAAAACAATTTTCAAAAAGGCAGATGAACTACAGTGCAGCTGAAATAATCGATACAAGTAAGTACATTTAAAATTCAAAAAGGATATTTTGCTGCATACTCATATCATTATAATATGTATTTTATTTTATAGATTAGAAAAGGATGCGGTAAGTATGACTGGTGGTTCGCCTTCCTCTTGGATCCACTAAAAGGAGGTGGAATAAATCAGTGATAATAAGGCAGTAAATTTCAAAGCACTCATGCTAGAGAATATAGGTAATATAAAAATGAAATTCTTGTTTGCTCTTTTATTTATTATTTTATTTTAATTCAAGATGTGGAACCAGAAGACAACATTGGTTGCGCTGCTATCAACCCTTCGACGAGCAGCCAATCAAAATGCATTTCAAGCAATGGACTTTCGACGACTCCGGAGTCTGCAAAAAGAAGAAAATTAACCCATTAGCGTTTAGTAGAGAATTTGGAAAAACTTCAGATATGTTTGAGAAAGAAATGGAGTCCATGAGAGGGGTGCAAGAAAGAATGGTGGATCTAAACGAAAAAGCAGTTCTTTCGGAAGAGAAAAGGAATGATATTTTAAAAGAAATGAGTGAAATTACGAAAAAATTTTATAAAGACCTTATTAATTTGTTAAATGAAAAATAATTAGAAATGTAGAAAAAACTTACAAAATGAATTCGCAATCGCCCTTCTAATTATTCCAAATTCTGCTTCAAAATCTGCTACAGTATCTGTGTGCTCGGGCTGTTCCAGTCATACTCTACTTTCGTAAGTGATTTGTTCTTCTATTCATTTGTGGTTCATAACATCAGTATGACAATTTAAAAAGTTATGCAATGTACAGACTGCTTTAATTATAAGAGGAACATTTTTGATGTGGTTGTCGACTCCTTTCCCTATTCTCCTAAATCGAGCCTTGAGGTGTCCAAACGCATTTTCCACCACTCTTCGGCATTTGGGCAATTGGTAATTAAAAATGTTTTCAGGCTCTGGAGGATGTACTTGGAATGGATAGGGCTTCATCAGATTGTTGGCAAATCGGAAAGCCGAATCAAGCGAGGAAGCGATATCTGGATAAAAACAGAAATTAATGAAAATATCAAGTGAAAATTCATTGTACCTTTAACCTATAATCTACAAGGGCAAATAAAACCGTGGAGTACCACCCCTTATAATTGTAATAGTCCATGCAATCCTTCCCAGGTGACCGAACTTTAATGTGGCAAAGATCTATGGCACCAGGACATTGCTAAGCTTCTTAAACCCATGAACACACTCATCCACTTGTTCACTGTTCCTTAATTGTTCTGTCAAATAAATGGGACGCATTGATTGCCACTTTTCTTGGCAAAAAGATAGAAATATTTCGCTGACGATTGCCTTCGAAACACCGAATAATCGTGCCACAGTTCATATTCATAAAATTCATCATCCACACCTCACACTCAACACACCGGCATCATCTACACCATACCCGAGGACACCAAACACAATCAACAAAAGGGACTGGCGGACGGCGCCCAGCC
>NW_017537582.1:41330-44969 GCF_001853355.1 Bactrocera latifrons
CATTACGTGTGCATATAAGCGCGGTAACAAAACTAAAACGAAGTGTGGTGACAAAAGTGCAGTGATCAAAAAGCTAGTGGGTTCAAATCTAACCCACAAGCGAAGCAAAAAAGGAAAGCGAAAGCCAAAAAAAGTGTGGTGGCAACCAGTGCAATGAATAGAGAGAACGCTGAGTAAAATAATAATTACACCTGCGATATACATACATATACATATGCATGCGAACAAAAGGAGAAAAGGTCTTGCAAAAATACGAGCACAGCTACAGCGCTAGCAACAAAAGGAAGGACTAGAGAAATACGAAAAAGAAGGACAGTCACAAGCACAGGCACACGCACACGGCCCACACAATCTGTTACATACGAAACTCACATTCTCCCCAAAAGCCCCTGGAGGAAAGCAAAGTGACATTTCACACATACATGTATGTATGATTTAGTTTCACAAATTTAAATTTACGGTCTGACCAAAATTCTGGTCAAAAAAGAACAGAAAACCGTTACCAAACTGTTTTCGGTATCCGGTTTATTTTCCGGTAAAAACCAAAAACCGCAAACAAAGCAGWTTGGTACTGTATATAGCGGATTATTGATTGTCGGTAAATGCTTACCGTTGTGTTATAGCACAGAAAATATCACCAAAACAGTAAACTATTCAAGTATTTACTTGCACAATTTTCCAGCAATACCCCTTATACTTAATTAGGTATAAGCAGGATTGCTTAAAMCAAGCCACGGCAATCATAAGAAAAAAAAACAACATATGCGCAAATAAAAATTAATATAAAATACATACATACATATATGTCACATATATTTCTGTAACATACAAAGAGCATAAAGCGCTCTTTTACTGGCTTAACCATATTCACATCAACATATCTCAAATATACATATACAAGTACGTTCATATCTAATATTTAAATATTATTAAATTCTCTTTTCGCGGCTTCTTGTCTCTGCGAACATATACATACATACATATACATACACTGGTATATGCGGCGCGATTATAAATATATACATTTATACATAAAACCGAGTGAGCTTGAGAAAATTACCTGCGGTCGGTTAATTCTCTTTTCGTGGTTTATTGGTACCGCGAACATATTTACATATATACGCATTTGTATAAATACATATACATACGGGCGCATTCACATACGTATATACCTACAAAATTCACTGGAAGAAATACCCAATCGACATTGGGTACAAACTTTAACAATAAAACATATAACAAAACAGGATTTTTATAACATATAAAATTTGTACAAAAGTGTATTGTCATGTATGTAGATACACTAATTGCTTCAAAGTCCACATTAGCATATGCTCCGCGATACCCCTTGGATTTTGACTACCAAAACCAAGCAGGATTGCGTATAAAATAAATTCAAAGTCCACATTGGCATATTCCCGCAATACCCCTTGATTTGTGATCAACAAAAACAAGCAGTATTGTGTAAAAGACCAAAGCGTAATACATACGTACATACATGCTTATGTACAAAGTGCAGTGATCTCTAATACGAGCGCTCATTAGCACATAATAAATAACATATCCACCTATAGGTATACCCTATAGGACATTTGGACATAAATCATAAATAAAAGAAATATATACATACAAAATAGAATACCTAAAAATTTCCGGATATTAAGAAATAATTAAATCAGATTTAAGCGATTTGTTATTTATTTCAATTTAAAACTCTTATTAACGTAAAAGAGTTCGCGATTACATAAGTACGAGTATATTATCAAATACGTAAAGCTTTATCTTTATATCACTTTGGTTCAAAACTCTTATTTACTTAAAAGAGTTCTCGTCAAATCCAATAAATACATATATACATGAAAAAAAAATTTTTGTGAAATCTCGGTTTACCAAAAAGCAATTGATTTTATTGATTTATTTGAAACTCTTACATACAAAAGAGTATTCTAATCAACAGTTTTTATACTAAATTTTTCCTAAACATCTACAAGTCTAGTTTTCACTAAGACATTTTAATTTATTCTATACATCTTTTAAATGAGCTCTGACTCAAAGGAATCTAAAACACCTCAGTTGCTAAAGGTTCCAAGAAGGGTTACAGATGAAAACATGGACTACACCGGCAGATGCTACACGCTCGATGCAAGGTGCTACAAAGCAAAAAAAGCTTAAGGATATTTCATATACAAAATTCATTGCTGAGAGTGATAGTTTGATACGATACTGCACTCGATTCTCATCTTCGCCGATTCAAGACCATTCTGAATCGGTATTAGAAATCAAAAAAGACAATTTAGACAATTATGACGTAATCGTAGAAGCTGATGATTCAGATCTACCAGAAAACTTTAAATCCTCGGCTTACACCAAGTATGAACACCAGACCAGTTCGAAGACACAAAGGCAATGATTTCTGATCAACTAAAGCTATTAAGAGCAATTGCACCTACTCCACAACCGAGAGTAGAACTACCACAAAGGCAAGCCCAAGAGGCAAGTTCAGGCATCCACCTCAAGGTGCCCGCATGTGACATAGACATTTTTCATGGCGGGTATGAACAATGGCTGTCCTTCCGGGACATGTTCACAGCCGTTTACATCAACCACTAAAAATTATCTAATGCACAAAAATTTTATCACCTCAGATACAAAACCAAAGGTCAGGCAGGCGTAATAGTTAAACAGTTCGCTCTCAATGACGAAAATTTTAATTTTGCTTGDGARGCTCTAAAAGCACGTTACGAAAACGAGAGAATATTGATCAACAAGCAAGTCACGATACTAATAAATTAACCAAAAATTCAAAAAGAAACCAGTGAAGAATTCATAAAGCTTCAATCCACGGTTTCAAAATGTTTGTCGGTCTTATCGACACAGAATATTCCCACAGATAATTGGAACCCCATTCTGGTAGATATATGCACAGCCGCATTACCAGAGAAATCGTTACTTTTGTGGGAGCAATCGCTCTCATCGCGAAGAAAGTGCCCAACGTGTCAGCAAATGAAAGAACTTCTTACTACCCAATATCGAATTGCAGAAAGGGTAGACAAAAAAATAGTCAAACTGAAAAACGTTCAAAGCGACCTCAACAGAAGCTTCAAAAACCCCAAGCAAGTAGCCACAATAATTTAAGTAGAAGCCTTTTTAAAAATCAAACGTTCACATCCGAACAATATAAACAAACGTCATGCGAACTTTGTGGAGGAGGTCGCAAACTCAAGCGTGCGAAAAATTCAAAAAAATTAATATTAGCGATCGAAACAATTTCGTAAGAACGAAAAAACTATGTACCAATTGTTTGTGACATGCGCATACGCTTAAAGATTGCGAAAGCAAATTTAATTGCGTTTATTGCCATAAAAGACATCATTCAATGTTACATATAACCAATTTTTCCCAAACAGCGCAAACATAAAAAGAGCAACAGATTTAGTTGCAACAACAAATTCTGAAAACTGCCAAGAAGCACCATGCTGCTCAAAGGCGCTAAAAACCCAAACGCTACATAGCGATAATTATAGTAGGGTACTATTACCCACGGCAGTTGTCTCCATCGAACACCCAGGAGAACTGTTTAAACTCAGAGCCTTATTAGACCAAGGATCACAACGATCTTTCATAGCGTCTAGGGCACAA
>NW_017537582.1:45874-51316 GCF_001853355.1 Bactrocera latifrons
TAACTGTGCCCCATATCTAGCCATTCGAACACTCCACGAATTGGCAGGCAACACAAAGTCAGAATTTCCTTTGGCAACTGAAGTGTTGAAAACTCAAACGTACGTAGACGATATTTTGTCTGGAAGTCACACTCTTCCACAAGCATACGAGGCCTTATCACAGGTAATAAAAGCCCTCAATTCCGCAGGGTTTCCATTAAAAAAGATTACGGCAAATGACCCAAATATACTCACAAATATTCCAAACGAAAATTTGTTGSACACTAATTTCCTAATATTCGAAAAGGAAAGCACAAAAAACACGTTAGGCATCCAATGGAATGCGATATCGGACCAGTTCTCATATACGACAGAGTCCATATCCGACTGGGACGAACAGGTGAAACCACTTCGCTTAGAAAAATGGTCCCAGTTCGCAAACAATCTGAATGATATTTCTCAGATACAAATTCCGCGATGGGTGAACGCACGCAAAGTGACACCACGACCACAAGCCACTTATTAGTAGCAAAAGCAAAGGTGGCACCTTTGAAAAGTATAAGTGTCCCACAACTTGAGTTATGTGGCGCACTACTACTTTCTAAATTAGTAGCCATGGTGCAAATGCATTTAAACATGACAAAATGCAAACTATATATGTACTCCGATTCAGAAATTGTACTAGCCTGGTTGGAAAAACCACCACATGCATGGAAGACGTATATTTCTAATCGAACGTCTAGTGGGATCAGCCACGTGGCGTCACGTAGCCAGTGCTGACAATCCTGCCGATCTAGGTACAAGAGGGTGCAAGCCACTGCACCTTGCCTCCACCACCCTCTAGTGGAATGGCCCCCGCTGGTTGATAGAATCTCCTGATTCTTGGCCACAATGCGCCATGCGCAACATTATCGCCCCAGAAGGGCGAAAAATCGCCACATATCACAYATTAATAGATGATGCCGATATCCTTGAACGATTTTCATCGTTTCCAAGAGTTCTCAGAGTAGTTGCTTATATATTCAAATTTATAGAACAGCTCAAAAGCAAAGTCAAGGGATCACATAATTTTCCATGCAACACAGTGACGCACCTAGAGTTAYAAAAAGCAAAGGTCGCACTAATCGCATATACACAAACGCGCTACTTCAGCCGCGATATATCATTACTAAGAGAATCGAAGCCGATTGACAAAAAGAGCTCACTCTTAGTTCTAAACCCATTTCTGGACACGAAAGGTCTGCTTCGTGCCAATGATCCGCTTGCTAATTCGAGCCTAACATACAATGAACGCCACCTCATAATAATTCCCGAAAAATCACCATTTGCCACATTGTTCCTCAACTACATCCACATCTTAATGCTACACGCCGAACATCGCCTCATGCAACATATGGTACGCCAAGAGTATTATATCCCCCGTCTTAAGCCGCAAATCAAGAGGTGCATCTTCACGTGCCAGATTTGTACTAGGCACAAACAGAAGATGCGAACGCAGATTATGGCAGCACTTCCACCGGAACGCTGCAAAGGCGTCTATGTTAAGGTATCCCACTCTCATGACTACTACCCATCTAAAATCATGAGCGATAATGGCAAAACTTTTATTGGAGCTCAACGAGCMACAGAAAAGCAATTTGTGGATTTCCTAAAGCAAGTGTCAGCCGACATCGTACAAAAGTACGCCCCTCAAGGGATCAATTGGCAATTTATACCCCCAAGCGCTCCTCATATGGGCGGTTTATGGGAATCAGCTGTAAAAAGCTTCAAATTCGATTTCAAACGGGTAGCTGTAAATTATAAATTCAATTACGAARAGTTCACGACGTTGTTAAATCGAATTGAAGCCGTTCTCAATTCACGGCCACTCACAGTACTCTATCCCTATCTCTATTAATCGATGGGAACGAATTAAAATTCTCCATCATGAGAATTTAGCCGCCGATGGAAGGACGAATACATAAAGGATCTCCACAAAAGATATCGCTGGAAGACTCCTGAACAAGCGCCTAAACTTGGAGACTGGGTCTCATTCATGATGATTGTCTACCCCCTACCGAGTGGCGGCTTGGCCGCATAGAGAAGCTACATCACGGCTTCGACGGTCACATACGAGTCGTGGATCTCCGTACGCAAAACGGAACCTTAACCAGAACGCTCGTGAAGCTATGCTTTTTACCAACTACCGACAACCGCGAATCCGAAAACCGTAAAAACGAAATCGATAAAACCGCGATATAAAAAATCACAAAATTGAACACTAAAACGAAAAACACGCCCGTAACAACCATTCGAATTAACACGCCGTATCAAATAGTCAAGAATATTTACAAATAATTGTCGATCAATACGACGACACATTCATGCCACATATCGTGGCACGATTGCCCATATCAATTTTTATCACAGATATGTATAATTAACAGCACCGGGTTTACACCAGCGCCCCGAACCGGCAACCGCTCCTGCCGCGGTACTTACACCATCATCTCGTGGTGGCACCCCACCACCAGCGAGGGCTTCGGAGACCCGTCGGATAAGGTGCCCCATCTGTCGACGCCCTCATCGTCTGGTATGCGGCCCTTGCAACGGCAGCAAGTTGCTCAGGCCCACGGGAATTTCCTCAATTGCCTGTCGCACACTCATGTTACTTTAGAGAGTGGATCACGGGGGCTGTGCCAAATGTGTCACCGGCCGCATCATACGCTGCTACATCGCAGCTCGTCACGCGAAGCGCACCGGCCACCCAATCATCGCGGCCGTGTCTCCCGACTTCCACCCGCCGATAGCGTCATTCACCAGCGGAGTGTAACCTCGTTGCGACGTCGACAGATCGGACCACCCCCTCGTCGATCCACGAGTCTCAGCAGCGTTGTGGCAACCCTGCAACAGCTGCAGCGCCTTTTAGGCTAAACAGTCGTTTAGGGGGGCCCGGATCTACATAAAATTCATCATCCACACCTCACACTCAACACACCGGCATCATCTACACCATACCCGAGGACACCAAACACAATCAACAAAAGGGACTGGCGGACGGCGCCCAGCCCCTTTTTCATACGACCCGTGCGCACATACGTTTCGCCCGCAATAAACAAAAGAGAGTTGCCTCGAGTTTTTCTTATAAGATTTCTAATATTATAAATTGACATATGAGTACGTAGATATGCTACATATATGGCATACTATCATAATATCCCAAACAGTTTATAATATATTACAATAATGTTATATGTAAATCGCATGTCATTTCAATTTTCATACATATCTACATATCAGCACATAGTTACATACATATGTAAGTACAATTCAAATTCAAATCGTGATATTATCATTTATAAGTAAAAGTATGCGGGCACTGCTGCTATATGTACATTTATACATACATCCATATTCATATGTGTACGACATTGCTGGACAATTAATGTATACACAAACCAACATWCTTATATGCGTACACATGTAAATATGTGCGTATGACATTCCCACACAAATAATGCATACATAACATACATACTTATATGCGTTCCCATGTACACATGTACATATGTCCCACGCAAAAACTACGAATATTGTTCTACAAAAACAACAAGGGTTTCAAATAGCATCAGCAGCGTCACAAGTCAATATGGCAGCCAATTCGATGCCCAAATTTGTAGAAAATCACACAACAACAAAATTTTCATTCATGAACGCAGGCGCACTTTAAACAGGCAAGCTTGCTTCATTCATAAAAACAAATACCATTATATCTCCCCGAGCATGCCCTTGCCAACAAGCGTTTTTTCTCGACGTTGACAAAAGCTAAAAAGCATAAATTGAACAACTTCTGATACTTGTATGAGAAGGAAAAAGAGACAACCCCGCAAATATAAATATTAAAATAAATTATATTAGAATAAAATTGACAACATAGTGTATTTTTCGATTTTCAAGTCAAGAAATGTGCCAAAGAAAATATTCAATATTCCTCTGATTTATTAGTGAATCCCGGTTAAGCAGTATTCCGCTTAAATGAAAATCATCCCTCTTAACTGCCCATTTCATGCTGCGTCTCACGGTTTGTTGTATGACATACTAATTATTCTTTTAAGTACCACTCACTTAAGTATTCGCACTCGTTTGTGTGGCATATTATATTCTTATTTTTACAAACCACAAACATCTGTATCTTTGATTGTGGCACATAACCGGGATTGACTGTTTTTGTCAAGGAATGTAAAAAATATTTGAACGCGGCTTGCAAAATTCTGCGTCGATATGTAGCAAGCTCATACAGAAACATACATATTTGCGCTAGTTTGTTCTTGAAGCTGCTACAGCGGCAAGGGAAGCAGTGGCAATTGGCGATCGTTCGTTTGTGTTTTCGGCACAGCTCGGATTTTCTACTAACAACACAATGTTGTGATGCTTTGTTGTCCCGTCAGCCCTTCGACACATTGAYTCTTTGAAAAAACTTGAGCTTCAACCATTGGTTGCCCGTGAATAGAAGATTTCGCATGAAGCAATAAGTGTACACATTTGCATACAAAGTTGTGGGTAGACAAATTTACAAACATTATGCGTATGGTTCTTTTTGTTTACATGCACACATAACTACATACGTGAATATGTGCGACCGCTTGGTCTTTTAACAAGTTATCAAAACTTTTAAAGACCTGTAAATAAATATGCATGTATATATCTTATCAAACCTACATTAATTAAAGATTTGCATAGGTAAATCTGTATGACTTTATTATATATTTCCAAAGAGGTTAAGGAATTCATCATGAAAAAGTTCAATTTGTACGTACATGCTTGTGTTCTTTTGTTGGAGAGAACGAAGCAATTTAATTGCAACCCTGCGAAGAATCCATAGTACTGTAACTTAAGTTAAGCTGTCATGTAATATCTGTAACTAACTTCACTCACTTCCATTTTTAATTGAATAAAAAACAAACGCATGTAAATCAATAGGTTATGGGCTCAGACCAAAAATTTTTTTAATTAAAGTTATATTTTAATGGCTGCATAGACTAAAAAAGTTGTATACATCTTAAACGGAATTGTATATGGTGATATTGATATAAATGGCGAGCTCAACTGTGAGGATTGATCCGCTAAACGCGGATAACTACGATACCTGGAAGTTGCACATGCGTGCAATTCTTGTGAAAGCTGACTTATGGAGCTACGCATCTGGAGCTATACCTTGTCCAAACGACAATAACGCAGCGAAGTGGATACAATTCGATCAGAAGACCTGTGCGGATATAATACTTTCAATTACACCATCAGAATGGGGCTTGATAACTGAATGCCAAACTTCTCACGAAATGTGGAAAAAGTTGGAGTCTACGTTCCAGTCAAAGGGTCCTGCGCGAAAAGCCACCTTACTGAAACGTATTGCACTCGCACGCATGAAGGAGGGCGATAACGTTCGTGAACATCTAAACGAATTTTTCCATGCTGTCAACAAAT
>NW_017537582.1:52841-55690 GCF_001853355.1 Bactrocera latifrons
ATTCACGTACTAAGCACATAGATGTACGTCATCACTTCATACGCGAGAAACATCAAAGCGGCGATATCAACTTGAATTATATGCCAACAGAAGATATGCCAGCTGATGTCCTCACCAAAGGATTGCCTATGGAAAAGCACTACAAATGCATCGAAAATATGGGCATGACGATTAAATGTTTATAAATTATAATACAATCAAAATTCTTCGAGGGGAGGTGTTGGAGAGAACGAAGCAATTTAATTGCAACCCTGCGAAGAATCCATAGCACTGTAACTTAAGTTAAGCTGTCATGTAATATCTGTAACTAACTTCACTCACTTCCATTATTAATTGAATAAAAAACAAACGCATGTAAATCAATATCTTTGATATAAAATATATAGAAAATATACATATGTATGTATGTATATATATAAATTATATGCAGACGCTTGCGCATTGTAAATATACGCATTTGTAAGCGTACATTTCTAAACATTGAAATTAAAATACAGTTTGTCAAGAAAGTGTTTTGACATCTATTAATCTAGCGAAATTCAGAAATATTACCAAGAAAATATTTACATTTTAATGGTTTTCTTTTAATATTTGGTTTTATTTAACAAACAGATATAAATCATAAGCCAACAATAGAAAGTAGAGTTACTCATGTTGAAAATAACACAAAAATAAGAAGCAAAAACAAAATAAACTCCAAACACTGCTGTCAAGAAAGTTTTTTTTACATTTGCAGTTAATGATTTTAAATTAAATACGTTTAAGAAAAGAAATGTGCGTTAATACTTTGTATGATTGCCCCCGGTCATCTATAACACCTTGAAGTCTGCTTCTCATTGAATTAATCAATTTTTGAACATCACAGCTCTGGGGTATCTTATACCATTCCTCTGAAACTACATTTTTGAGTTCTGTTCGACCTTTTGGGTGCCGTTTTGCAACTTTTTTCTTCAAATACGCCCATAAGTTTTCTATTGGATTCATGTCTGGACTTTGGGCCGGTGTATCCAATACTTTACTACAATTAAAAAGGAGCCACATTCTCACCATCTGAGCTTTATGCTTTGGGTCGTTGCCCTGGTAGAATTTAAACTGAGGTCTGTTGTTAACAATGAACCCAAATTTATTTGCACTATTTATCAAATGGCGTTGCAGAATACTCAAATATTGACGTGCATCCATCTTATCCTCTATAAATACGAAATCACCCATTCCCAGGGATATGCACCCTCACACCATGACTGAAAGTTTGCCAAATTTCACTGTTGGTATAATATTCCGCTTTTCCAATGCTTTTAACGGCTGCCGCCACACTCTATTGGGCCCATCGTTGTAATACAGCATAACCTAACTCTCATCGCAGAATATCACATCATTCCAGTAGCTGTCTGGTTGACGCAGGTACGTTCTAGCGAAAGATAAACGCTTTTCGATGTGCAGTGCAGAGAGCAACGGTTCCTTTCGAGCAACTCGTGAAGTATAAATTGTTTTCTCAAAACTTGGCGGATTGTTTCATGAGAAACTTCGATCCCACATTCATCTTTAAGTTCACTGGCAAGATTTCTCGTCGAAATTTGAGGGTATGCGGCTACTTTTCTCARCAAAATACGTTCGGCACGCTTAGATATTTTCCGAGGTCTTCCACTTACAGCTTTTGACTCAAGCCTATTTTAATTTTTTGCACGATTTAATATATTATAGATAGCTTTTCGCTTTACAGAAAACATTTCTGATAACTTTTGCACGCTTTTTCCTCTTTCATAGTTATAGTAAATCAACTGAGTCACTTCAAACGATATCCTTCTTCCAGGCATTTCTTATGATATACGAAAATATTAAAAATTTTACCAACAAATTACTCCAACTGACACTTTATGGCTGACTGATGACTAACACGTTTGTAACTACTCAGTGAGATAACGGTATATCACACAATATCAGGAAACGATGCCGAAAATAAATATGTAAAAACACTTTATTGACAGCTGAGCTTAGCAGTTGTTTTGTTTTTGTATTTTTGTTTTTGTTTGCTTTGGTAGAAGCAAAAAATTTACCGCTATAAAGCAATGGTAGCTACGTAAATAAATGAAATAATTTTGAAAGGCTCTCTAAATTCATCAGAAACGCTGGCTTTAGTTAAACAAAAGCAAATAATGTGAATATTTCAATATGTCAAAACAGTTTCTTGACAAACTGTATTTTTTCCCATTGGCTCTTACAACTACTCAGTTTTGTTATTGTCGTGCCCCTGATGTTAAGTGGTGCAACGCGCTAATAATCTTTTGTGGTGAAACGCACTCATCCAAAACAGTAAATATCCCAAAATTTAAATATCCCAAAATTTTTGACATCGTGAACCTTCTCTATAAATATACGTTCTCTGGTATATGTATTTAAATGTGTTTATAATTTATTGTGTGTTTTTTTCTTACAAAGAGGTATTGTTGTCAACATTAATACAGCGGTCAAAAAAAGTATTCGACATGCAACGATTTCTCCGAATAATGATGTATAAAAACAACATTATCAACAAAAACAAACAACTTTTGAATGATTTGGTACAAATGTGATTTCTATTTTGGAAATTATTGTAACTAAAAGAACAAACTTAATCAGAAAATTAACGGTATTAATATTTAAAAGCAAAACGAGAAAGTACCGCTTTGTGGATCAGCAAACTTTCGGAATTGAAACATATTGACTATTTGTGTGTACAATGAACGCAGTTTTATTTAAACTTTTGGCAAAATAGGGCGTAAACGAGCAGAGTTGTCAGTTGAAATTAAAAATTTAATTATTACTCACTTTGAAAACGGATTTTCTGAAAATCACATATCATCTATAATAAA
>NW_017537582.1:55900-70005 GCF_001853355.1 Bactrocera latifrons
ATATTGTGACCATTAATGGAATTATGGACCACATATACTACATAAATATTTTAAAAGAAAATTTACGTCCTAGTGCTGTGAAATTGGGAATTGAAGAAGATTATCAGTATTACCAGGATAATGATCCGAAACATTCAGCTCACAATACAAGGCTTTGGTTGCTGTACATTTGTCCTAAAGTTATTAAAACGCCTGCTCAAAGTACGGATCTCAACCCTATTGAGCACTTGTGGAATATTTGGGAGAAACGATTAAGAGAGCGTCACTTTACCAACAAAAATCAAATGGAGAAGGTCCTCAAAGAGGAATGGCTTAAAATCGACCCAGAGGTAACCACAAATTTGGTGAAATCGATGCCAAGACGTTTGARGGAAGTTATTCGTCGCAGAGGAGAAACAACAAAATATTAATTTTCCATTATTATTACCTTTTCATTGTATTTTTTTAAATGTCGAATACTTATTTTGCTTACTTATTTGCTTTTGAATATTAATACCATTAACTTTCTGATTTAGTTTGTTTTCATAGTTACAATAAATTCCATAATAGAAGCTGAAATCATATTTGTAGATATTTATTACTTTCTTCTTGGTTTGTAGCAAACAAAAGTAAAAATTTTTTTCATTTTCAATCTATCACTCCTTTATTATCTTATTTTTTATAAGAAGAAAATATGTAAAAAACAAAAAACACAAATGGATTCAGCTGTCAATTCTCTCATTTAATTGGGTTATTTTTGCTATATATGAACGCAACAAGGTTAGCTTCGAGGTTAATTTTTGTTAACCATAGCCTGCTTATATGTGAACATGCTACGTAGCTAATAAGCTACAATTTAACGGCATAATCACCTTAATATTCAAATACAAAATAGATTTAGGTTATACCTTAGTTTCAGCAATACGTAGTTACTATTCCATTAAATTTGTGAGAGAAGCGTGGGGTGCTTTGTGACATATTTTTCATATATCGCGCATTCCACGCTATTTTCACAGTAATGCAGGTATTTTTCCTTCATAATAATTGTTAGCTTATACAAAAAATTATTTTTCACTTTTTAGTTTCACATGCTTTAAATGCGTGTCTTTTTTTTTAGTTTTTTTTTAACTATACTTATTTTACTTCACATTTTATATCCACATTTGTGTAACCACGTTAAAAATAATTAAAATTATTTTAAAAGATTTCGTTGAGGAAACCGAACATAACATCTCAATATCATGCACAGCATCTATAAAATTTTGTATTTATAATGAAATAAATAGAGAGTCTGTTGACATTAAATGTTCCAAAAGTAAGTTAGAATCATTTGGAGACATTAAATAGGTGAAAAAGTAATCCATTTTACCATTTTAATGCGATTAGCAATGTTTTTTAGTTACTCCAATCTGCTTATTGGGTTTGGTGTCGCGGTGTCGGAGTTATAAGTCTCAAACACAATAAAATGTAATTAGAATTTACGCAAATTAGCATGTAACACGCACTGTTGTTACCTCGAAAGAGAAAAGTGCCGTTAACTCGTCTGTCGTACGAACACGTGCAAAGAAACTTGGCGCCAGCACTCTACATTCAATTCAGTATAAGACAAATACAACTTGAATTCAAAAAATAAAAAAAAATTTGTAAATATTTTGAAACAAACATTTTTATATTGACTGCTTGTAGACTTATGACTCTGACTGTACATGAGGAACCAATGATGATAGCGCAATAAGAAACTACACAAATACGGTATTTGAGCTGAGGTATCCCTTGTGGAAAAATTGTCGTGATTGGACTATAATTTTTCAAGGTCCTTTATATCGAACACGAAGAAGTTAGTACATAATCTAACCCAACCTAATCTAATTAATTTTACAGCAAAATAAAAAACATATGTATGTAAATGAAGGATAATGAAATCTCGATTATCACTTTATCATGCGAGAGTATAAAATATTCGGTGACACCCGAACTTAGCACTGCCTTACTTGTTCAAGTTATAATTGAGTTGTGAACCAAGTATTGTACGTATTCATATCTATATTTAATAAACACAAATGAGTAAAAATCTATGATAATCAGGCATGTTCCAGAAATCGCTTTCGCATGAAAATTATAATGAAATCGTGAGACGGTGTTCTGAATATCACTTTGCGATTACGAATACACATTTTTCGAACATGAAATCGGTGCGATATGGCATGTTCTAGAAATCGATTTCGCAAATTGTTTGACGTTTTGATATCGGTCAAAAATAAGAGCACGAAATTATTGAATTTGCTTGTAAAACTTAAAATGTAAGTATCTGATAACTGTGATTTCATCACAAAAATGAATACTTTCCTTTTCTCATTTTAGTGGAAAACATAAAAGTCAAACTCTGAAATATATTTTTTTAAATTTTATGGGCCAAGCTCCAGACTTGGCGAAAAGTTCGTTAAAGGAGATCGCGTAGCTGCGGAGACTTTGTGGGCAGACCTTGTTTAATTGCTAAATAGGGAAGGTCCACCGCAAAAAGATGTTAACGGCAGGAAAAAAGTGAGAAAAATATCACGTATGTATATATGTGAACTGCATTAACATTTTTTAAATAGGTATGGTCCGATTGGAAAGGCAGCATCCGGAAGAAAATCGCACACAACAAAAACGAAAGCAGAGTTACTGGAGGAGGGCAATTCAAGAAATTTTCCCTGACCCCCAGTGAGGGAGAAGTTGCTCAAATATGTGGAATATACACGGCGGTGGAAGTCATTGCAATAGCGCTTCATTTGGAGTGAACGTTAATTCTGTTTATGTCGAAAACGATTCTTTGGATGTAAAATGGCATGTATTGATGAAATTGCCAGCGGCGGACCAAAGTCCACACCACGATAACGACGGCATGAGGACACTGTGAAAGATTGCCTCAAAAAGCACATGGCAACAGAAGCACTTGCAGTTGAGAAGATATCCGATACCCTGCATAGATGATAGAAATTGAAGAAATTCGAGTCCAAAGGGAAATTTATTTAAAACCAAATACTAAAAATATCGAGTAATTAATTTTACTAACTATTAATATTATTAAATGATCTCATAGTAAAAGCTTAACTTAATGTGATGTTTTTATTGTTTTTTTATTAAATAAAAAAATATGAAAATTAAACTATACGCGTTAAGTTATTTGCGATTTCATCTCGAATGGATACAGCGGCGGTTTGTAAACGGCTGCTATGATCAGCAGCTTCTTCCCCCAGAAAATCGTCCACTACATCTAAAGCAAAAGCATCCAGGTTATAATGGCGACAAATATTGTGCAAAGCACTGCATATATTTATAATTTTTACAACTTTCTCTGGAACATATGGCATAGTTGTTTGAAGACATTTAAAGCGGCTCTTGAGGAGTCCGATTACTCTCTCAACATATGGCATAGTTGTTTGAAGACATTTAAAGCGGCTCTTGAGGAGTCCGATTACTCTCTCAACGATATTTCTTGCCTTGGAGTGTTGTAAATTGAATTTGTGCTGTGATGATTCAGCGTTTGTATCACGATAAGGGGTAAGTAAATATGGTGCCAAGCCATATCCTGAATCTCCTAGTAGACAAGATCTATGGTCTCCGCGCACATACCTGGATGAAAGTATTGTTTGGCAGCACTTAAAGAAAATACAAACGCGTCCACACAACCGATTATTCCGGGAATACAAAAATTGTTGAAAAAATTTGCTTTCGACATTTTAATTTCTTCTTCGCTCATTTGTGGTTTAATCCATTTTGGACACAGTGCTTTTTCTAAAGCATTTAGCATCTCGTGTAAGACTTTGCACACGGTACTTCTTGCAAGGGATATGTCGGTGTCTTTTCTTACCGAGCGCTAGAATCCTCCCTCTGCAAGGTACCTCAAAGTAGAAGCAAGCTTTATTTCAATCGTAATAGATGACGGATTTATGAATGGTTGGACATCACGAACAATTTCAAGAAACGCATCTCATTTTTTTCCCATTCCTTTTTTGTCAATAAATATGCAGCAATGGTAAATAAGCTCATTTTGTAAAATTCTTTGAAACAAATTTTATTTGTCAATACTCGATCAGCTGTTTCATAGTTGATTTCGAATTTAACCCAATTCGCGCGAATTGTGGAAACTGTTACCAAATTCACGCGAATTGCAAATTCGGTGCCGAATTTAAATGGTGCGATTTCCAAAACTTGCCTGAATATTATAAAGCTAATATCATATCGGGGTGACTAAGTACTTTCGCGTAGTACTCCTTTCAGCGTTGGCGGCCTTCGGCCGCACTACTTATACATATCGTCACCCAAAATGGAAAATAGTTTACAAGAGAAAGAGAAGTGATATAATAGAAACCACTCCTATTAAAAAAATTGAGTTTTGGTTATAAAGTACTTATAATTTGGGTTATCATACATATTGGGTTACACTCATATTGAAATGAAATTTGAGTTTTCGTTATAAAATCGTTAAATATTGCTTATAATTTTTGATAGCGATTTCGTCTTTTTTTTTTTTTGACAATATATACATATAACATTTTTATGTAATTTAACTTATTTGTTCATTAATTAAAGAAAGAAAATATGCATATGCATGAAAATAATGTTTATACTGCATAAGAACGTGCGTAAAAAATATGGATTCATTTGAATGTATAAAGTTTAATTTAATTAATTTCAAGTGAAAAATGCGCGTAAAACGTGTTTAATTTGGGGAAATAGCTTCCTGATATGTTCAAATTTCGAGAATTTTTGAACTTTGAGGTCGAATATCTCGTAAACTTAGTGCTAGCGGTACCTAAAACCCTATATATTTTTTAATGAGGAGAACTTCCTCTCGCCAACGGTACCTTAAATCGAGGCGCGAATGAAATGGGAATTGTGCCAAGATTATTATCTGTTCATTTAAAATATTGAACTATTTATAAAAATTGTGCAGGCCACCTTAAACGCATAAAACACATATGTATTTATTTTCGCATACTTACTTAAAAATTTATTTTCTTATATCCAATACTTATAAGCAAAGAAGTAATCATTTGCACATTAATTAAAAAAATAGCACATAAAATTTATTCAGACTTTCATTTGTTTTTTGTTTTGTTATTACCGTTTTTATGAATTTCTTTTGTCACTATTGCCAATTATGTTTTTTCATTCGCACTCATTCATATAAATCAAGTAATGAGATAATTTTTTTTTTCATCAAGGGGGACAAATTGAAGTTTATAGAAGAGGCTTTTTACGCAACAAAGAGAAGGAAACCACCACCGCCACCCGCGCAGCTAACACAGATGCGCGAGTTAATATATCTATCAACCAAAGTCCTCATCAATACACACGACACCAAAACACTTCAGCAAATCACAGATCTATAGCACATTACAACAAATGCTATATAAAGAAACACAACACAATAATATAGGTTCTTTGTTCATTGTGCATTGTCATAGATATAAGTACATATTCAATAAATAAAAAAAACAGGTCTTCATTGGACTTGAAATATATTCATAAATAAAGAAAATAACTGGCGCCCGAGCAGGGTCGTAAAATCTACAAGGGACATAGTCTCATAAAACAAAACAAACCTTCATAAAAGGATACATAAATAAAAAAAAAAAAAAGWGAAAAATTTATAATAAAGTGAATAATTAAAGAAAAGAACTATAAAAATGGCAACCTCAGCAGAAGTAGCAGATATGCAAGTAGTAATAGCAGATCTACAACGAAGGATGTGTATACAATAAAACGATCATCTGAGCATCCCACCTCCATCAACGGATTACAAATGATCATTTATAAGTAAAGAAGAATTGATTTAAATAAGTTTAAAATCCTCACCACATTCAACGGAGACCAAAATGTTTATAGAACTTGAAGAAAAAGGCTATGAGATTAATGGATAGTATCAAGAACTTCGAAGGACATAATAAATATATACAAGCACTCACAAGCCGCACAGTATTGTTTAATAATACCAAACTAAACTTCGATGACATCATCGATCGATTGGACGATCCATATGCCGACCAACGCACACAATACGTACTGGAAGAAGAAATGATGAGAATAAAGCAAAATAAAGCACTCACTGCACTCGGCTCTATTGCTTGTACTTTCCTGGGCTGGTTGAACGGCAGTTGTGGAACATATGGATTTTTTGTAGGTTGATGAATCCTTGGTGAGTACTCTAGGAACTGGTACTGCGCATCGTGTTGCACAGTACGTGCTATGGTGTATGCTTCCACTATGTTCTTATATCCTCTGGAGTATAAATTATTAAATATTAATTAATAAATTATTAAAAAATAAAATAATACGGCCTAGCAAAAGCCCATATAATTCCCCCATTTGGACGGTCTCAAAGAAAGTAACCGATGAGGCAGGAAAGACAAAAAGAAGAATGGTAATAGACTTTCAGAAACTGAATAAAGTCACCGTTTCAGATAGATATCCTATCCCGGATTTTGACCGTAAGTAAATTTTTTGTGTTAGTTTAACTTTTTTACAAATGCCATTTTTTCAAGTACATAATAAATAATTAATGCTGAAAATCTTKTTGAATTTGATTTAATATTGAGGAAGTTACAGATATTGAAACATAGAATTTTCAAATATGCACTCACTTTTGCTTGAAACTGTATCTACGTACAAATTAAACAATTTCATGATGAATTCCTTAAATCTTTGGAAATATATAATAAAGTCATATTTGTATTATAAGCTAATTATTTAAATAATGTAGGTTTGATAAGATATATACGTATGTACATATTTATATACCTACATATTTATTTGCAAGCCTTTAAAAGTTTGATAACATTTTAAAAGACCAAGCGGTCGCACATATTCACGCATGTAATTATGTGTGCATGTAAACAAACGAACCATACGCATAATGTTTGTACATTTGTTCACACACAACTTTGTATATAAATATGTACATATGCATATTGTTTCATGCGATATTTCCGTTGAGAAGGACAACCAATGGCGAAGCTCATGTTTTGTCAGAGTCAATTTGTCGACGGACCGACGCGGCAAAAGCGTTGTGTTGTTGGTAGAAAATCTGAGCTGTGCCGAAARCACAAACGAACGATCGCCAATTGCCACTGCTTCCCTTGCCGCTCTAATAGCTTTACCAACGATGTTCTTACTTTCTTAGCAGCAATTGACCTGGAGATTTACCGTTATATTTTTTTTTTATTCATTATTCGTTGTCATAATTCAGGGAATCACTCTATTCCACAAGTTTTTAGTCAATTTATTGAATTTGGAAAATAGTCTCTAACTTGTTCTTGAAAAATGAAGAAGCTGTCTCCAGGTAAAGAAAATAATATTGTTCCCTGACTAAGAGTTGCTGTTCGACACGCACTATTGCTGAAAAACTGCTAGTTAGTCAATCAGTGGTAGTCAAAGTGCAGAAAAGACAAAATGTTTGTGTTGAAAACATATTGAATGGTCGCCGCCGTCTAGGGACAGACTCTGACGCTCGACTTATGATGTCCAAAATGAGGAAAAATAAGCTTTTAACGCCAGCAGAGGCTTCTAAGGAAATTAATAAAGGAGTAAGTCGATGGGCAGTTAGAAGAGCGCTGGGTAGGATTGGTTACGTAGCAGCTGTGAAAAAAACAAACCAGCTTTAACCGAGAAAAATATTAAGGTACGACAAAAATTCGCAAGGGCGCACAGACACTGGACAGTTGAAGAGTTATCTGGTCTGACGAATCCAAGTTGAATCGTTTTCAATCGGATATAAAACAATACTGTTGGCGTAGACCCGATGACAAGCTTCAAAGGCATCGCGTGAAGCAAACAGTAAAACATTGAGGCAGCATAATGGCTTGGGGGTGCTACACGTTTTGGAACATGGGATCGTTGCACAAAATTGATGGGATTATGCGTAAGTAAGTATTTTGCAAACCCAGCTTCTCAATTTTCTTGACCAGTGTGCGTATCCAGAGCATGAAATCACTTTTCAGCAAGATGGGGATCCCAAGCATACTGCGAAAATTGTAAAAGAATGGCTGGGAAACCAAAATTTTAAGGTGATGGAGTGGCCAGCGCAAAGTCCCAATCTCAATCCAATTGAAAATCTATGGTCAGTTGTGAAGCGACGGCTCGGACAGTATCAATCAGCCCCATCCAATCTAAACGATCTTTGGGGGCGTGTTGAACTAGAATGGGATAATATTCCGAAAGGAATTGTTGAAAATCTAGTTGCGAGCATGCCAGAACGTATAAAAAATTTCATAGAAAATAAGGGTCTATGGACAAAATATTAATAATGCATTTCTTTTATTTTTTAACGGGTGGCGCAAAACTGAGTACATGCCTTTTTTTTTTTTTCTTTTTTGTGAATTATAACTATGCCATTGCCTTGTTACTATTTTGATATTTACGATTAATTGTTACAAATAAAGTAGATATACAAAAACAAACAAAAAGTTTTTGTCATTTACTTCATTCGTTTATTTATTATACGCGCTCACGCATGAAAATTTTGATCGTGGAATCACTTTTCCTCCCCACTGTATGTTGTATATGCATTATTTGTTTGGGAATGTCATAAACACATATTCACTTATGTACGCATATAAGTATGTTGGCTTGTGTATGCATTAATTGTCCGGCAATGTCGTAGACATATGCATATGGATGTTTGTATATACAGCGGCAGTGCGCGCACACTTTTTACTGATAAATTATAACATAATATCACGATTTGAATTTGAATTGTACTTACATATGTATGTATGTAGATACGTATGAAAATTTAAATGAAATGCGATTCACATACAATATTATTGTAATAAGTTGTTTAGGATATTTTGATAGTATGTCATATATGTATATACATATATAGCATATCTACATACTCATTTATGAAATATTTAAAAAGTAGCTCTTATTTGTACATTGATGAAGTTATCAATTAATATAATTGCATGGAAACGTATAGAACTATATGCAAAAGGCTAACATACGCCTGCAATAAGAATGTATATTTCTGAGCATAATTTTCATTGAATGCTCAGCTCTGTTGACGCTCCACTGTTAAGATTTCTCCTCCTTAGCTAGATGTGGTGAAGCACGCTCATCGCATTTTATTAGCTTTTGACAGTTTACACGCTTGTCTCTCGTAGGACCTTCTCTATAAATATACGTTCTCTGGTAATGCAGGAATTTTTCCTTCATTATAATTGTTAGTTTATACAAAAAATTATTTTTCACCTTTTAGTTTCACATGCTTTAAAAGTGTGCTTCTTTTTGGTTTTTTTAAACTATAATTATTTTACTTCACATTTTATATCCACAATTGTGTAACCACGTTAAAATAATTAAAATTATTTTAAAAGATTACGTTGAGAAAACCGAACATAACATCTCAATATCGTGCACAACATCTATAAAACTCTGTATTTATAATGAAATAAATAGAGAGTCTATTGGCATTAAATGTTCCAAAAGTAAGTTAGAAGCATTCGAAGCAATTAAGCAGGTGAAAAATTAATCCATTTTACAATTTTAGTGCTTTTTGGTTTTTCGTTAAGAAAATAAAAAATGTTTAAAAGTTGGAGCGATTAACAATGTTTTTTAGTTACTCCAATCTGATTTTTGGGTTTAGTGGCTATGTTTTAAATCTAAATTCAGGCAGGGCATTTTGTCCAATGTGGAGTCGCATTGTGGCAGAGGTTTTGGGTACGTCTCGTATCCGACCAAGGCATTTATGCTTTGGGGCGCTGATCACCGCATTATATTGATTTACGTGCTTCTAAAAAGAGGCGGAACCGTGAGGTTTGGCCGTCGCCGGCAAGGACTCTCATAAAGCACAACGAACTCTGTCCCTGTCTACTTATTAATTTTTTACAAGCATTACAAATTCTAGTGTAAAATATTCTAGTGTAGGGGACACTTCATCGTAAACTCCGTCTGCGCAATACCTGACTAGAGGCGGTAGAGATCAGACGTCGCGGTGTCGGGAAGTGGAGAAGTATGCCCAAGCAGGACAAATTGCGGTTTATATAAGAGGCTTTTTACGCACCAAAGAAAAGGAAGCCACCACCACAACCCTCACAGCTACCGCAGATGCTCGTGACGCCATTCCAGGATAGTTGCATGGTATGCCCGACCGAATCCCTGTGCCAAAAAACGTATGTATACATACTCGAATCATTAGTGGTTATGTCCAGTATACATTTGTAGCTGAGTGAGTTCAATATATTTTGGTTTCCATTTAACTCATTAAACATATATGTAACACCCCGATCTTTCATATAAATCCACGAGTTTTTCGAAATGCAATTTTAAATGTTCCAAATTATAAATTAGAATTAAAGTGAACAAATCAAAGAATAAGTGTATGCTATATTTTGCCCTCTCCATGTAGTGTAGCAAAATTAGTAGCGCAGTGAACACGAAGCCGACTTCATACACCTAAAAAAAACTGTCGAAATGGGAACACGTTGTCGGTAAGTACGATTTTTAATAAAGTGTCGCTGACTTATGTGAAAAGAGTGTTTTGTATACTTTGATAGTATTTGAGATTTTATGGCAATAAAACAAAAATTTAAATGACTGTATCTGTAGGTTTTTTTTCGTCTTGTTTAGCTGTGACATATACAGGGTGGTTGAGGAAAGCCGCTACCAAAAAAAAAAATTAAATAACTTTTTTTCTATGTAATGAATCAGGTTAATTTTTTTTTATTTTCAGACTGACTTTTAAATTAACAAAATCGATAACTGGGACACCGAAACAAAAATTTGGTTTGTCCGCCGCTATCACGCACTGGAGTCCGTAGTTTCGGTTCAAAGAGAGTACGTTTGGCGGTAATCCTCCGAGCAGATGGACCATAATGAGACTTGTAAATAATTTTGCCGACAATGGGACAGTCAACAGAAGACCTTACCATCGAAACCCTTCAGTTCGAATGGAGGAAACAATCGCTGCTGTAGCTGCTGTCATACAAAACAATCCACGTGTTTCGACAAGAAGCTTCCGCTCAAATGGGTGTAAGCAGACAGTCATTACAGTCAATTATGCACAAGGATTTGGACGCTACAGACTTGCCGATTCGCTTGGAATTTTGCCATAAGATGCTTTAAATGGTAAGAAAGGATGGAAACATGTTGAACTGTCTGTTAATGTCTGACGAGGCCCATTTCGATTTAAACGGCAACATAAGCAAACAAAATTGTCGAATATGGAGTGCTTCCAATTCACAGATACTCCATGAGACGGAATTGCATCCACTGGTGTGCAGTTTCATCACGCTGCATTGTCGGGCCCTACTTCTTCGAAGAAAATGGTCACACCGTTACGGTCACACCGCTACGGTTACTGGAGGCCGTTACTTGAGCATGTTAAGAGAGTTTTCTATCCAGAATTACGCCGAATGAGATTTTCTTTCAACTCTGTGTGGTTTCAGCAAGATGGTGCAGCTCCTCACACAGCCCAACCTGTTATGACAGAATTGCGACGAAAATTTCCCAATAAGCTGATATCCAGAAACTCCACATTCCGTTGGCCACCCAGGTCACCTGTCCTTACTGCACCTGACCTTTTCTTGTTTGCCCAGTTTTATACGAATTGACAAATAATGGAGAAGAGAAGTGGAAGCTATATATATAGAAGCTCCTGACGCGGGTGCCTTTTCAGGTGATGTTTCAGCAGATGAATACGGCGGTACTTTGGAAAACTTGTCACAGACACAGTTTGTCGAGGATTGTGAAATTGTTACAAGAAAAAATACCGACTTTGAAGAGAACCCTGACTTTGACATGGATGCTGAAATTGTAGACTGCTTGAATCATTCTATCTCAGAGTTAGAAGTAAACTTTTTGGAGGAGTCATTTGCTTCTGTGCAAGCATCCGAAAAGCTGAGTACATCGCGTTCAACTCAAAAGCCCAGGGAACAAACCAATTCTCGTCGTCGTAAGATAACTGCAGGTCAGTGACATAGTAAGGCTAAGAGAGCCATACCATCCTTTACGTGGTTCGATGATAATAGCGAACCTAGATCTCCAATTTTCCCTGAGGGTAATTACAGTGACTGCAGCAACCTAGAGCCATATGAGCAATTCCAAAAGTTTTTTGATCGTGAATTATTGGAAATGCTGTATGACGAGTCAAACAGATATTCGCTCTTAAATAATAATGTGAACCCGAATATTACAGTTGAAAGAAAGAAAGTATTTTTAGGAATTCTGATAATAAGTGGATATACCTATTCTCCAAACAAAGAAGCATATTGGCGCGTTGACAAAGATATTCAAAATCTTGTGATTATTGACACGATTAGGCGTGATCTTTTTCGAACTATTTTTGGAAATCTACACTTTATTGACCCCGGAAGAGAGATTTATCGGATAAAATATGGAAATTGAGACCCCTGACTGATGCTTTGAAATCGAATTTTGCTAAAAATTTTCATCCAGAGCGGAATTTGTCCTACGATGAATCAATGGTGGAATCCTACGACAGGCACGGTTGTAAACAATTTATTAGAGGCAAACCGTTGAGATTTGGTTATAAAATATGGTGTTTAAATACGCCTTCCGGTTATCTTCTAAACTTTGAGATGTATCAGGGAAAAAACCCTAGGACGAACGAAGAGTCCGCTGCAAACTATGGAAAGAACCCTGCTCCATTGTTTTCAATGATCGATGAATTCGATGAAGCGTGGAAGCCACTTCCATTTCAAATCTTTTTCGATAATCTCTTCACTTCAATACCTGTTTTGGTTTGATTCTAAAAAATGGGATATGAGGGAACTGGAACAATTCGGCAAAATTCAATACCAATCTCGTGCCCTTTGCCAAAACAAATGAAGGTGGTTATATGGCTAGTTCCCGGATTTCTGAATGCGATATTTCAGCCACGAAAGGGGAAGGCAATAGTAGTTTCCGTTACATCAACTTTATTTGGGAAGGAACCGGTAGGGACAGCTGGAAGATACTCTAGGGCAGAACATGCTCGAATTCAGGTTCAAGTCCAAAATGCTATCGTAATGTATAACAAGAATATGAGCGGAACAGACCGTATGGACCAAAACGTTAGCGCTTACAGGATTGGAGCTAGAGGGAAGAAGTGGTGGTTCTCAATTTTTACCTGGTTGGTTGATGTCTCCATTCAAAATGCTACAGATGAACCATTGCTAATCACTTTTGTCGTACTTATGGACAAGTCCGAGGACCATGGGGATTTAGGCGTCTGGATTCGCAAATTGAGCTTGATGCTAGATATGACCTAATTGGTCTTTTCATAGTTAGAAATCCTACCAGGAGACGCTGTGCTGGAAACAACTGCCAGCGATCAATAAACACCAAATGTGTAAAGTGTGACGTAGGCTTGTGTGTGGATTGTTTCTACAACTTTCACTTTAGACTAGTTTGAGTTTTCTTTCTCAACCAAAAATTGATGAATTTCCATACGCTTTTACTTGTTTCGTTTTCTTTTTGCAAACTTTATAATTAAAGTAATAAAATTGATGAATTAAATCCAGTGGAATTGTTTATTTACATGTTAGTATCAAACATTGTATTACATAACAGAAACCCGCGAGCTTTGCATATATGTCACGGGTCGTGCAGACCCACCCGGACAAAAGTCGAAACTTTTGTTTGTAGTCTTGTGTACATATCAACCCCTGTAGTATCCACACAAAGTTTGGTTCCTCTATCTTTGCTATTAGCTTCGTATTTAATGGGCTAAATGAGACATTTTTATTCAAGAATTAAAAATTAATCTGTTATAAAATTAACTTTGTGCGCTCACAGTTTAAATGTCAAATATCGGACAAAGTTGCCATATATGAAATTTCGCATAAACTGTGAATACAATAATTGAAATAAAGCTCCTAACGGTATGAAGCATTGCCGACGTGCCAAAAATATTGGTAAAAATACACGCACAAATGTAAATTGTATGTAGTAGTGAAACAGTAGGTTTTGAAACCCCCAAAAGTGGTATACTCGCCACGGGCCGCGTGAAGATTCTAATCACTTTTCCCCTCACACAAAATATAGCTGAACTCATCTAAGTACCCGTTAATCGTCAGCTGATGGAGTGTTGCAATTTTTGATTCCTTCTTTTAAATGTTCTAAAATTTTCAAACCAAACT
>NW_017537583.1:0-12073 GCF_001853355.1 Bactrocera latifrons
TACCAGTGGAGTGACAGCAAATGTATGGAAGAAGACAGTAAATGTATATTGATGGCCTCCTTGGTCGGATACCAGTGGAGGTTGTACCAAGTATATAGAAAAATCGAAATTAAGATGATTGGATGAACAACTGATGAGGCAAGATGATTTGGGTTTGCGCGCCGAAAAGCAATGAAGAAAAACGAGAAAAGCTGCTGCGCGCCGAAGATACCAAGAACGTCCGCTGATATTAGTCGCTCGTAGAACGTGATCGAAAAAGAAGGCGCCTCTTCCAGGACGATGGTTTTTGCTCGTTGGGCTGTGGAGAGTTATGGTRGGTTGATGTACGACGTGTATTGGTGTGTGTGTATGGCTGTAGACTGCTGCATCCAGTCGATGAGTGTTGTCTCCAAGTGTGGTGAGTGTGCCAGTGTTGTTTTGTGAGTGGTGTGTTGTGTGATGTACTGGTGTATGAGGGCGGGAAGCTTAACTTATTTAGCCAAAGGTCTCTGGCGTATTTTCTTATTTAATAGTTTTTAGCAGCACCGTTATATGTGTAGTGAGAGGGGTTATCCTCCAATTTTATCCATTTTCACACTGTCGGTAGAAGTTCTTATAAGATTTGTAGTCGGCAAATTTGGTTGTTGTAAGTTAAGTGGTTTAGGAGATATGTACTTTAAACTTGTTGTTGCGGAGCCCCGCTGACTTTTTCAAAAATTTCATCCACRGGTGCTCCTTGCCACTGCGATCCCCTGGGTCAAATTACAGTTTTATATCTTAATTTAGTGGCTTATGATACTTTGTAGGTTAATAATGATTTGTGGGCGTRGCAGTGGTCCGATTACGCTCATCTAAGGAACCTGCATACCAAGTTTCATCAAGATATSTCAATTTTTACACAAATTACAGCTTGCACGGACGAACAGACGGACAGACAGTTAATCGGACTTTTATCGTCCCCCTGATTATTTATATATAACCCTATATCTATCTCGTTTAGTTTTATATAATATGTACAGCAACAAAATTATTATATTCTGTATATTCGCAATCATACCTCAACATTTTACTTACTTTTCATCTTAAATACATTTGAAGGTATCACTAGATAAGATTTTCTTAGAGAAATTGAGGCGAATGTTGATACTGAAAATGGGTACTTACGTAACTAAAGAAAATCTCATACAACCAAAGCAGTTTAACTACAATAAGAGAAGACTCTGTTCCATTTCGTATTAAAATTCAATTTCACGAAATGATTAACTCACACATAAAGCATCTGCTGACCCAAATAGAGAACTACCATTTAACTCTAATGTTTAGGCTAGGATTCGCCAACAAAAAAATTATAAAATTTATAGCAAAATCTATCCGTATCTGGTTTAAGTTGTATTAATAACAAAATAAGAGCCAATTTGGGAAAGTAAAAATATTTTATCGCTTAAGAATTAAAATCTGGGTTCCACCAGGTTGTTATGTACGAAGAAGATAGAAAAAAACTGCGTTTAGCATTAACAATGAAAAATATGAGTTTTGTAGGCTACCCTTCGGTTTAAAAAAGGCCCCAAGCATAATTCAGAGAGCGATGGACAACGTCCGGACATCGGAAAATATTGTCACGTTTATACCGATGACTTAATGATTTATTCACCCGATGAGAACTGACATTTGGTTAGCATCGATGGAGTCTTAGACAAGTTAGAAAAAGCGGKAAAATAGTATCGAAAGAAAAGTCGAAGTTTTACAAAAYCGAAGTTGAGTGTCTGGGTTTTTTGATTTCATAAAAGGGTATAGGAACTCGCCCAGATAAACTCCACGCAATTTTGAATTATAAACTTCCAAGAACAATTCGCGCGCTGCGATCATTTCTAGGTCTATCAGAATACTATCGTCGCTTTTTAAACAATTTTTATTATTATTACACTTACCACAAAACCACTTTCTGTAGCCAACACCTATCTTTTCTATAGTATAAATATAGACGAAAAATACCATGTACTTGTCTTTTGTATACTTAATCTTTTGAACAAAAGAACGATCGCAGCTCCGTAGCGATCTAAATAATATTTTTTRTTTTTCGCGCAATGTGAAATATTAATTGGCGCCCAACGTGGGCCACATACCATAAAAGGATTCGTTTAATAAAATCCTTACGCGTGTGGCTCCAAATAAAGTGAATTATATATATTCTATATTAAAGGGAACATATACAGACAGACAGTCAGACGGATATGGCTAAATCGACTCAGCTCGACATATTGACCATTTATATATATACTTTATAGGGTCTCCGACCCCTCCTCCTCGGTGTTACAAACTTCGTGACAAACTTAATATACCCTGTCCAGGGTATAATAAACAGAAGTTATATAAAGAATCATCAAATAAAGTGAAGGATATATGGATATCTTATATTAAAGTAAGGATGTAAAAAAAATTTTACAAAATCACATACAAAATCATGGTTACGGCAAACTACAATGCACTTCAGACAATCATCCTCAACTTTCCACAAAGACTATCTCTGGGGGAATCCCTAATTACAGAAAGAAAAATAATAAATTTAGTTGGATTTGAACTTGGAARTCTTGAAATTAATGACTTAATTTTGACATAATATCGATATACAAGCTGCGTTCCAAAGTAAAAAGGACATTTTGGATCTGACGATGATAGTCTATCCCGTAGCAGAGTGCACGAGTGGTTTCACCGTATTCAAAGTGGTCGTAAGGACATAATTGACGATCAACATGTGGGCCAATGAAAATCCGTGATCACCGGAAATTCCATAAAAAAAAATTACCGCAAAATTTTATTCCGTTATATTAATTAATTATTTATTTTTGTACTGGAAAGTGAAAGAACCAAATGGAATTTTAAATYGTATTATATGTGAAGTAGGCGTGATTGTAAGTCGATTTAGCTCATTTTCACAGAGTGACACAGGAAAATAAAAATTATGTTACGTTCCAAATTTTGTCGAAATCTGTTAATCGGAGCCCTAGATATGGGATTTCACCAGAAAGTAGATGAATAATTAAGCAGTATTTCAGCATTTAATTAAAAAAATAAATAAATAAAGCAGTACTTATTTGCAATGCATAATTACAGAAAGACCAACCCTTTTCAACGCGCTTTTCTTAGAGTGGGGGAAAATGTTTAAGCTTGTATGTTAAGTAGAAACCCTATAGTTTACTAGGAAAAATAATTCATAGCTCGACCTCTTTTATTAATGATTCATTGTTTTCCCGAAAAAAACATAATAATACATTAACTAAATTAATTTGTATATCATTAATATTAMACACATACCATGTTGTCCTGAATGTATAATAAATATTTTTAAGAATTCCGTTCGCGCAATAAAAAAAATCACTTTTCACTTTCGAGAACAATGGAGAGTTTCGCGAATAAGCACGTACGTTCTGTATAGCGGGCTGAAGGTCATTCTTTTAATCGGTTCATTGTAGAACGGTTATTTGGGTACCAAAAATTAATCAATTTTGAGTACCATCGCTGAAGTTTGTAATTTTCTATTTTGTACGGTTTTTGATGGTAAATGCTAATATGTGTGTCGGTAAATGTACATATGTATATACAGACGACGTTTGATATACTYAGCTAGTCCTGTTTATTACAGTCGATCCAGGAAAAATCGAAGTTATAAATCGTTACTAAACCCCTACTACACTAAAGGAGTTGAGATCATTTTTAGGATTAGCTTCATATTATCGGAAACAAACTTGTAAACCACTAACTATATACCTTAGAGGAGAAAATGATTAAATATCAAAACAAAACAAAAAATAAMAAAAGATCAACAGTACAAATTAAATTACATGAACAGGCATTAGACGCCATTGAAACAATAAAACAAAAAAGTTAAAGGAACAGGCAGCATTATATTAATCTGATTTCAAGAAATGATTCAACCTAACTACTGACGTAAGTAACTATGCAATAGTAGCAGTACTTAGTCATGGGGAAACCCAATAGCAATCATTTCACGTTCATTAGCAACGACCAAAAAGAATTACTCCACAAAGGAAAAAGTAATGTTCTCTTCTCAATATCAGAAAAAACCCAAACACGAAACTAAAACCTTACAGAAGAATATGGTGCCAAACTTAAGTATAAACCAGGACTTAATAGCCAACGCTCTGCCCAGACAAATTAATATAAGTTCAGACGTATCTATGAATTCAGCAGAATCATCAGGTGTAAGCCATTTAAAAACGGCCAACTCACCCCTTAACTCATTCAAAACTCTAATAGATATTATTAAATCAAACGAAAACACGATGGAAACCACCACTGCATTCCCAAAACATGAAAGATTTACTATTAATTTCACGACACTTGACTATACAACGAATACCATCAAACGTGTAATGAAACCAAAAATAATGACAGCATACCCAAAAGTGTTAACGCAACATGAACTACACGATATAACGATACACAAGAAAAAGACAAAATATAAACATTCTTCTACGAAAATTATAGCAGAAACAGTCGAAAACGCTACTCCCTTCCTTAGCGATCAAAATGTGTCAAAAGTTGAGCCCGTGGTAAAATCGCAGAAATCAGCCATTTTTGTTTGATTTGAACAATGTTGCCATTGCTTAATACGCATATATAGTTTTGTATACAACTAAGTTTTCAATTAAAATTTTTCATAATATAAAATATAAAAATTGACAACAAAGTATTAAAAATAGTTTATATATTTATAAATAATAGCATTCGACTCTGATTTTGAGTTATTTTAAGAAAATTTCAAACATATTGAAGACAATTTTTATAATTACTACGGTATATCGAGATTGGCAACCCTGCGATGTGAGAGAGCAATCAGCTGACACACCAAAATGCCGTGGATTCGCACGTCATCCTACTGCAAAGAGAGAAGGGAGTAGCGCTTTCACTGTTCACTTACATTGCGCGCCCATAAGATTGCATCAGCCGACACGGGACACGATTCTACGTTTTTGACTGTTCTACTCTTAGACACAAGGCGACATTTTCACGAAATACTTAATGACAACACATCATAAATATTCACATAGTACTGTATTGAATTAATGAACGAAAACAAATTCGTAGGCATTAAAAAAACTTCGAGTTCGTAGATGGGAGTACTCATACTACTGCCACGATCACAAATCGCCATAAGCGCTCAATAAAGATATAAAATTGTAATTTAACACAGGGGTTCGGAGTAGCACGGGGCATCTGTGGTAAGAAAATGTTGAAAAAGTGAGCGGGCTCCGTCATCTAATAAGTTTAATGTATATATCTCCTAAACCATTAAAGCAACAATAACGAAATTTGCCAAACACAAATATTGCAAGAACTTCTACAGATAGTGTGAAAATGGACGAAAAACCCGTTCCTCCCAATAAAACGGTTCAAAACTACTAAAAGCGATAAATCAATAACTAAAAATGGAACGGCGGAATGGTATGACAAGGGGTTACAGAGGCCGGGCCAAAAATTTGGCGATGGACCTGGCAACGCTCCTTTTTGGTGAAATCCCATATCTCGGGACCCGACTGAGCGTTTTCGACAAAATTTGGTGCTTGGCATTCTTTTCATATTCCTATGTCACAACCTATGTTCCGACAAAAACTGTTTAAGCCCCTAGGTAACGAATATTTAGACCCCGGTACCTATAGTCGACTTTTCACGGAAAATGTCGGCCAATGTGTGAGATATGTAATAAAAAATCAGGGACAGTCCTTTTCTGAAAATGATATGTCTGTATGTCAAAAATTGGTTGTATTGGATCAATACTTCCCTTAGCCCCCACATACTTAATATAAAGATTTTCGAACTTCCGGGTGACTTTGTACCGCATAAATCGGAAATGAGAAAACGTATTTTTTCATAAGGGTATATCCTTGTGAATATAATATATAGGATATAACTAATATCAAGAGTTACGAACATCCGGCTGACTTTACCTTATATGATTCGTTTTTTAGTAAGTGGCATGATAATATTATGTGGTATTGGGAAAAATAGATAAAATCAGGTCCATACACAAATACATAACAAATTGTTTTCGTTTTTCTAACAAACTTTATGTGTCTGTTAGTATAGAGATATATATAGTATATTCGGTCATCCTGATCGTCATCTGTCTTAGATGACTCCTCAAGAAAGTTATCTTGAGGACATTTAAGTCTCCTCTATTGTGCGAACTGACGGACGCCTAATTTGTTCAAAAACTCTCAATCACACTGAGTGTCACTAAATTATCGACCGTAAAACTACCACCGAATTTAAAATTCGAGAGCAATAAAATTATACATGTTCAGAGTCTTCTAAATGCTCTGTACACGTCGGACAGTTCGRACTAATGTCATTGTCGAATCTGAAAAGCATCTAAAGCATCCATGTCCACTAAGTATTTGGGTGAGGTGAAAGTCTAGATCCCCATGTCCCCATGAGTAGATGTCCGGTATCAGTCGGTGGGTCCGACGCCCTTTGGATGAGGAATTCCACCGCCTCTGCCACATTTTAATGCGCTTGTTCCTCTCCCCTGTATTTGCCGACTGTTTTCCGGAACTCATTCCTTTCGCTATTAAGAATCGCCGGCTGGAACGCACACAGCTTGTATTGGTCATCATTCTCGATAAAGCATTGTAAATTTTGTTTGCTTTACTGTAGGAATACTAAAGGTGTTCTTTGAATTTTATTTTGGAATCTAATATTACTCCCAGATACTTCAGCTGCTTCTGCGAATTAATCTCGCACTCCCCTATGGTGAGCTCTATTTGTTCTTCTACCTTCCTGGTGCTTATGAGCAAAACTTCAGCTTTTTGCTCCGCCAGTTCCAGACGCACAGAAGAGAACCAATGGCGTAGACCATTTAAGCACTTATTGCATTTGTTTCTGAGGTCGGCTAATTGTTTGGCTACTGCTAACGCCATAAGATCGTCCGCATATGCTATTTATTTATTTATTACACAGTACAACTGGGGGATAAATCACCTTTCGTCACCTTAAATCAGCTTTCGTATATCTGGACCATTTAGTGTGCCTGATTGGAAAAAATTAATTTGTGGGAAAATAAGGAAAAAATTTAAAAGATCATAAAAAAAACTGACACATACGAACGCCAACCCCTTTGAGGGTTTTATTATACTGCCCTAGTACTATCACCCTGACTTGGAATTTCTCACCCCCCAGACAATAATCCCAAAAATGTTCCACACTGTTATTTGTAAAATAACAATACAATTATTATTRTACATTAAACATAAGGAGCACTAGCTACGGAGGCTTTCAGCTCACGGTTTTAATGTAAACGACTTAAATAATAAAGATGGAACCTTCCATTTAAGAATTATTTACAAGCAATATGTTTTTATGAGCTAAAAATATATGTTAAAAATAAATTTTAAAAAGGAAAGATAACTTAAATATATTTCTTTAACTTTGTGCGAGATAGATATTCAGATATTTTAGTGATGTTTACAATAGACGTTATTTTTAACAAATCAAGAGCTTCATTATTCTAAAATATACTGCTCCTTGCTGAATTGAAGAAGGGGCATTCATCCAGTAGATGTGTTATAGTTAAGGAAGACGAACTACAATATAGACAGGACGAATGAAGGTTTCCATTTAGTAAATGGGAATGCGTTAATGTCGTACGACCAAGACAAAGGCGAACAAAGGCTTTTATGTCTTGGCAATGGTCTGATGGCGCATAAGAAGGTTTTTTGCCCTCTTGGATGCAGATGGCGTAGTGGTGTTGCACATTCTTCCAAGCATTAGCTTTTATAGCTTTTTGTTTTGAAGCGATTAAATGGATTATGTCGTTTTTTTCGATGTAGTCGAAGACAATCAGTGGCTTTTTTGCCGCCAATTTGGCGTTTTGATCGGTCCATTCATTTCCAGTAATACCGGCGTGTCCAGGGATCCACATAATTTTTATGTTTGTTTTCCCAATTAGTATGTTTCTACTTTGCGCAATGAGATAGGATTTGGTAGATGCAATTAGAAGAGCTGAGATTGTAGACTTGCTATCASTACATACTAATGTTTTTAAGTTAKAGTTTTGTACCAGGGATAGCGCATTATAGATGGCTGCTGCTTCTGCGGTGTATACTGAGCTGTAAATGGGCAGGAGTCCAGCTTTCAACGTATTTCCAACGTTATCAACAATAGCAAAGGACGTGTGGGAGTCGGCCTTCGAAACGTCAGTGAAAATGAGCTGCCAATCTACGTTCTGTTGCATAATGAGCTCCTTGAACAAACTTTGATATACCCTGGAATTGGTGTTATTTTAATGATGTTTTTGAAGATGTAGCTCGAACGAAATTTCTTTGAGTAGCCATGATGAGGCAAGAGAAATAGACTTTTCCTCAGGTGTARTTGTTATACTTATATTCTTAGCTAATTTAATGCATTTAGAAACAGTGGAAGAAGTATTGAAGTTTGTGTCGTCGGGCCATTTGGCTTTTACTATACCATATAGGAGGTTGTTATTATATAATAGTAGTTTTGGAATAAGCTTTTGCGGAATATGTAAAACTCTTTCCTCGACGGATGGGAGTACGGCTTCCGTTAATGTGAACTTTACTGGTGATGTTTGGAATGCCCGAATACTTCTGCTAACGGCTGCATGATATGGTGCAAAGATTTGCTTTATGTTGCTTTTGGCACAATTGCCGTAGAGAGGGAGACCATAATCAATCATAGATAAAATTAAAGCTCTTGTAATATTGATGAGAGAAGAAATGTAAATTAAAYAATATTTTGACGATAGATCATATAAAGCCTAGAAATTAGTTGCTTACGTAGATTTGTACAATGTTTCTTAAAAGTAAGYCTCTTATCAAATATTAAACCTAGGAATTTAAGACTAGATTTACATTATTATAGTTAAGATAGAAGTTATTACATTTGCGTTTTCTACAGATATGGAATAATTTGCATTTGTTTATAGAAATATTCGCACCTGAACAATTGGACCACTTTGAAATATCAGTAAGGATTTTTAAGAAGGTATTTTTAACAGTATTAAGATTATTTTGTTWGGAGAAGATCAGCACATCTTTTCTGCTTCTTAATTGGCGTAGWCACCGCTTACGCGATTATAGCCAACGGAGTGGAGGTCTTCCTCTTCCTCTGCTTCCCCCGGCGGGTACAGCGCCGAATACTTTCAGAGTTGGAGTGTTTTCGTCCATTTGGACAATATGACCTAGCCAGCGTAGCCGCTGTCTTTTAGTTCGCTGAACTATGTCAATGTCGCCATATATCTCGTACAGCTCATCGTTCCATCGAATGCGATACTCGCCGTGGCCTACGCGCAAAGGACCATAAATCTTTCGCAGAACTTTTCTCTCGAAAACGTGCAACGTCGACTCATCAGTTGTTGTCATGGTCCAAGCCTCTGCACCATATAGCAGGACGGGTATTATGAGTGACTTTTAGAGTTTGGTTTCTGTTTGTCGAGAGAGGACTTTGCTTCTCAATTGCCTACTCAGTCCGAAGTAGCACCTGTTGGCAAGAGTTATCCTGCGWTGGATTTCCAGGCTGACATTATTGCTGGGATTTATGCTGGTTCCAAGATAGGCGAAATTATCTACCACTTCAAAGTTATGACTGTCAACAGTGACGTGAGAGCCTAGTCGCGAGTGCGACGACTGTTTGTTTGATGACAGCAGATATTTCGTCTTGCCTTCGTTTATTGCCAGACCCATTTGTGTTGCTGCCTTATTCATTCTGGAAAGAACAGAACTAACGGCACGATCASCACATCATCAGCATAAATAATATGCGAAATGAGTTTATATTTAAAGATTAYCGTACTGATTTCGTTAAATGCGACTACAAATAGTATGATAGGCAATAGCGAACCTTGTGGTATTCCGTTGTATATATTGTACGTGTTCGAAAAAGTGTTATTTATTTTAGTCGTGAATTTCCGATTAATTAATAAAGATTTAATATAGTTAAATATTTTTTCACCAATTTGCCACTTCTCAAGTTGTCGTAAAAAGACATGAAAACCAACTCTGTCGAAAGCTTTCTCGAGATCCAAACTGAGAGTGGATATGTGGTTTCTTTTCGATAAAGCAGTTTTGGCGAAATCATCAAAATAGAGTAAAGCATCCATAGTGTCTTGCCCTGCCTTAAATGCCACTTGGTTTTGACTGAGAAGGTGTGTCTTGCCCTGCCTTAATTGACACTTGGTTTTGACTGAGAAGGTTTTTATTTAATGCAAACCACGAGATACGTTTTGATATGATTTTGATATATTTTTTGATATGATTTTTTCTAACAGTTTGCCCATGCAACAAAGGAGTGATATTGGCCTGTAACCAGGAACATCTGTAGACACTACATTGGATTTAGGAATTGCTACAATCACTGCATTTTTCCAGCTTTGAGGGTAGACACCTTGGCATAAAATATTGTTGTACAATTTAATAATTCTATTTTTGAGACTTAAAGGACAGTTTTTTTGCAAGGGATATGAAATCCTATCTGCACCGGGAGTCTTACCTGACAATGAAGATAAAGTGAAATCGAATTCTGCGATGGTTATGTTTRATTCGGTAATAGATGGGGTAGAGAGATCTTTACTGCACTTTCTTCTGAGAAGTTAATTTTTATTTGATACAAACGAGGGGTGGAAGTTTGAATCTCTCGAATAATCGGACCATACAGAGGCGAAATGATTAGCTATTTCTCAGCATTTTTATGTCGGCCCATAATTTCTTGGGATTCGTTAACGGAGTGATAGAGTGATAAGTTTTTGTAGCTTCATTAATATTTCTCCGAAACACTGCATTGGCTTTTTTGTATATTATCAAGTTCTTTTGTAAATTAACCAAAGTGATTGTTTTTCTTCTCTAAGTTTAGATAACTCCGTAGACCAATAAGGTGATGATTTTTGAACCATGATTTTTGAAGATTTTTTTACCCGTTTTTGGGATAGATAGGTGAGTAGAAGTTTTGATTATTGAAATGATCGCTGTTGTAAAGATCAGTTAGTGTTTGGCTGTTAAATTTTGGGGCGATAGCTGAAGAGCAAATAACCAGGTCTACATTCGTGAACGAATTATGTGTAAAAAAAATGCGTAGAAGAACCTGCGTTTAAAATTGTTAAGTTTACTGCTAATAAAAGGTCTTCTATGATTTTACCTCTTTGGTTAGTACATGTGGAACCCCAAAGAGGGCTCCAGGCATTGAAATCGCCAAGTATAAATACGGGTGTTTGGATAGGTCCAATTATATCGCGTAGTTCTGTGATATTGAAGTTTTGGTATGGTGGAATGTTAATTGCTAGRATAGTTAAATTTAATCCAATAAATATTGTAGTAATATTAAAACATGTAGGGAGAAGTTTGTGTGGGGAAATCTTTTTTTTATTAAAGTAACAGCACCTTGTTTGTTAATATGATTTAATGTTAAGTTGGAGAAATAGGCAGCGTATTGTGATATATATTCCATAGATGGAGAGATCGAAATTGTCTGTAGAGATAGCGAGAGAGAGAGAGAGTTTGGATGTTAAGAGAATCTGTTGTGGATATGTTAGGAATGAGTGGTGTGCTTATTTTTTTGGGTTTGTTTTTGTTTGGGAAAACGTTAGGTTAGGAAGGTTTTTTGTTGTTTTATTTGATGTGTTCAAATGGTTATCAATTATGAAATTGTTTTTGTTTTCTTTAATGGATKGCTTTTGTTGTGGAATAGTCCAGTCATTTAAGCTTAAATTAGGTAAGAATCTCGGAATTCGAGATACCCAGCTGTATGTCTGTAAATATTGTATATTGACACCCTAAACCTACCGTATATAGGTTTTGAGACAACTATTAGGGACTAGAAGAGAATAAGCTGTTGGGGATTTTAGTACAGTGTCTATGGAGAGTGGTAGGGGAGGAGATGATGAGCGGTCGGAAGTCACGTTGGTTATTTGCTTGTTTGTATTTTCTTTTATAACAGAAACGAAAAAAGTGTTTGCAGGGGTCGGGGGTAATTGTTGTTTGTCTTCTGTTTGTTTTCTGTTTCTATTTTAATACGCTTTTATTAGCTTCACTTGTATGTATGTATGTATATATGTATGTATGTATGT
>NW_017537583.1:15203-29834 GCF_001853355.1 Bactrocera latifrons
ATTATCGCCTGAGCAATTTGCACAAAAGGTGCAGTTGCATGGCGAGTTGAGAAGAGGAGGGAAATTGCACATATGGCAGGCTGGATTGTTGTTGCAACGTTTCGTTGTGTGGCCTAGAAGCTGGCAACTTTGACACCTCCAGGGGTTAGAGAAATATGATCTAATTCGCATTGTATGTCATGAGACTTCGATTTTTTCTGGAAGTTTATAAAAGTCAAATGAAAGAAGTACCACTCTCCTAGATCTTTGTTTGCCTTCTAGATTTTTAGTGAATTTCTAGACGGAAGTAACTTCATGATCTTTTAAATTGTCAACAATTTATTCTTCTGCAATGTCGTTTAGAAATGGAGCGTAGATTGTATCTTTAAAGCAATTCAAATGGTCGTGTAATTTAACTTTAATATCACAAATTCCATTTAATTTCTTTGCTGTTAGAAATTTTTCAGTGGTGTTGCGATTTTTTACAAGTATGAGTAGATTACAATCATGTAATTCGGTGATAGATAAAACTTCTTTACTTATTGATTATAAGTTTTTATGCACAGCGAAACAGGAGTATTTGGAAAGTGTTTTGTTCGAATCTGCTGCAGGTATTAGAACAAACTTTGGGAAATCTCTTTTAATTGGAGGTCGTTCTGGAAATTTTTCAAGTGGTTTGTATGTAAGTTATTTCCTTTTGGGGTTGGGGCTAGAGGCAAGCAAAACTATTTTCCCCGAGGTTAGGCGGTCCTGGGGTCATAATAATTCAAATATTCACTAATATGCACTAGTTTTTACGCAAGTAACCGTACGATCAAAGTAAAAGGAAAGCACGTGCACTTATATGCAAAAAGGAATATGAGAACAAAGCGTAAAGCACAAACGCAAAACCGCGATTAAGAAAACACGTCCGCTCAATGAGAGAGATAATCGAGGACTGAAATATTAAATAAAATGAAGACTTCTTTATAATTTTGTTTCTGAATTGCGGCTACAGGTAATAATAACTGAGGTTGTGCGCAGCTGGTATTTCAGATCACTAGAAATTCTTACATAATTTTAAATTATCGGTTTCAGGTACGTTTCCGATTACTTTGGCGGTCGGGTAAAAAAAGAAACGAATTTCGGTATAAATGGGGTATGTGAGGATAGGAGATCTTCTCTAGAGGAGTAATAAGTAAAAATAGGGTTGTTAACACTTATATTTTTCAAAATATTCTCGATTAGAAATTCAAAAATTTTTATTAAGAACACGTAATATTTCAAAATATTTTAATAAATTTTTCTCACATTTTTCACTTTGTATATTTGATTTCACATGCCACTTTTATTTTGTTATATTTTAGCCAAAAAAAAGAATGACTTAGCTGAGTGATGAGTGTCATCATCAAAAATTATAATACAATYATAATGTAGAAATATAGAAAAAATATTGGAATAGCTACGAATAATTGTCGCTACTTGATAATAAACACAATTGTTACCGACGAACTGGTCTAAAGTCGGTATCATCACTGGCTCTTTCGACAGATTTCCGTATTTTATTCTTATTGTTCTTAATGGTCCTGACAGTAGCTCCCTTTAAGACAAAAAGTCTTGTCCGCAGATGTGGTAACCTTCACATCTTGCCAGATAGTTCAAGAATTTTAATTTTACTTCAAAAGAAATGGCTTGCCTTTACGAATCTTTTAAATTTTGGACATTTTGTTAACTGTAGTAAGGGTTAAAACTTAATTTTTAAAGCTTTAATTAAGCAATATTTTATATAAATATCATGCGAACAAAATGTGTGGATTCCCCAGTTACTACTATGTATGTTCATTCCAGCAATGCTGCCAGGTGTGGTAAAAATAAATATAATAATTACACGACAATGAATTAGAAAACTAGATTAAAATTTTTTACAATTTTTTTTTGTTTTTTTTTTTTCAACCGTGTAACTTCAAATCCGTGTAAAAAAAGAGTTGGGTGTATTTGCTTATTATCATATGGCAGCGCTTCATTTCCTCAAAATTGTTAGCACATAAATGATGTTCACTACGAGTGTAAAAAGTAATTTTTAAAATATAGATTTCTTACATATAAAATCTGCAAAAAGTGTAAATTTTGATTTTGTTTAAATGTTTACTGATAATTCGGGTGGTGGAGCACGGTGCTCGCTCGTTCCGTAGTTGTGGTTGGCCGTAAGAAAAAGGACGGAGCAAATGATTCCACAAAATATTAAATAAAAACAAAAGGTTTCATATAATATATGCATTTTAAATATAACAAATTGGACAAACACTTACCACGTCTGCATCGCTAAGAGGTCGCAAAAGGAGAGCGCGCGCAAATTTTTTAGTGAGTGTTTAGTTGCGCTCTAATTAAAACTTCGGAAATGAGGAAAATAAAAGATTGCTCTGCCGATGTAGTTTACAATAAATTACTTAAAACTAAGTCAACTAACTGGCTCAAGCACTGTCTCTTCCACGTCTTCTTTGCGGATGGGGTAGCCGACGAGACGAATCAAATCTGKTTCGGTCCGGGAAATGCCGCTGAGATGAATTGAGTCTCAGTCAGTCATTGCCATGTCGCCTATTTGCCTAGAAGTCACCACCTTCCCAGGTCGGCGAGACGACTCGAGTCTAACTCGATCCTGGGTAGGCGGTAAATGTGAGAGGCGTTGGCAGGCAGTGCACTTTATTGCGCCGATATTATGCCATGTGCATCTGCTTGACGACGAGTGTCTCGTCCACGCCTTCGCTTCGGATGAGGTGGCCGGGGGAACGAATGGCGTTCCGCTCAGTCTGGATAATGTCACTGAGACGACTCGAGTCTGACTCGATCTTGGGCGTGTGGTATGCGGGAGAGGCATCGTTGGTCACACCTTTGCATGTTACCATCATGCACTGAGGTGGGCTGATTGTTGACAATTCTTTTGGTCGAACTGTTGCTGCTGCTGTTGTTACTGTCGTTACCCACTACGGCCAATGTGGAAGAGCTGTTCGAGATGGCTGTTTCGTTCAGAATGTTAGTCAAATGATGTGTGGGTGTTGATGTCGGTGTTGGGGGCTGTTGTGGTGGCTGATGCAGCTGCTGTTGCTGGATTTGCARCGATTGATGCTGAAGTTGCTGTTGTTGCGCTGTCACCATTAGGCTGGACGCCTTGGGTGAAAAAATGTGCGCTGGAGACATAGACGGCTGCGTTATCGGCAGCTGTGCTTCACGCTGCGTTAACTGCTGCCGTTGTTGTTGTTGATGCTGTTGTGGTAATGGCTGTTGCTGCGTCTGTGTCTGCAACTGTGACTGAATCGCTGTCTGCGTCTGTGATGTCGGCGGTGKYTGTGACTCCAATTGTGAAATCTGTTGTTGCAATCTTGTGTCGCCGTTAACAAACGGATCGCCTAGCAACTGGTGGTTGTGCTGCTGTTAATATGGTTGATGCATTTGTTGTTGGGGCGTTGTTGGATGATGTGGTGATTATTATGGGTGATGTCTTGGCGACTGCTGTTGCAGTATAGTCTGTTGATGGGACGGTTGTTGCTGCTGTTGTATAAATAAAAAATTAGTATTATTTTTACTACACAAGTGGTTTTGTGTTAATTGTTTAGTTATTGCTGAATTTTGTAGGTTGACTTTACCATTTATCTTCGTTTCTTCGGAGGGAACGGAAAATGCAACCGAACACTGTACGTTGTGCAACGAGGGATCCGAAGATTTTTGAGTTTACCCCATTTAGTATGATTTTTAGGTAAAGATCCACTCCGATCAATAAGTAAACCTTTTGACTCCTAAAGAAATTATTATCCGCTAAGGGGATATTGGGTAACCTTTTTACCATTGAATCTGGATGGAAGCAGTTCAGTCAATTTTGGCAGTACCAACGCTTTCACTTTTAGTATTTTGGCGAGCCAATTGTAAATGAGCATAACGATTGAACTCGTCCTGATACGGTATTATTCTATCGTGAAACTCGCGCGCTGACCTTTTTCCTTGTCAGATAAAAGCGTTTCTGAAGACTGTTCCTTACGAAGGTTGCTTCAGATCCCGAATCAATCAGAGCTCTGACAGTGAAGGTGCTCTCGTTGTGACATATGGTCACCATGGCCTTAATAGAGGCCACATGAGATTTAGTAGAAATCTAAGTAGTGTCTGTTCTAACGGATATTTAACCCATTTCCTCACTCTGATCCCGGTGAATCATATAGTGATGTCTCTGTTTACATTTTTTACTGATAAACAGTTAAGGCGGACGTGGAGTTTTCTGACAGCATTTAACCGTGCTTAGGCTGCATCTCAATGAATCTTTGACAAGTTTTCAAAATGTGCGATTGAGATGAGTACAGTTTACATTTATTATTGTTTGTCTTGGCGTGGGAATTGATGGGCTTGGATCCAATCCTTGCCTGCAAGGTTGGTATCCGACGTCGACCATCAGCCGACTCAATATTAGGTTGAGTATTYAACTCGCCTTTGAGGTTTGATACTCTCTCAAGCGTTTTGACCCGTTTGGTTAGATAGAAACTTGTCTAACTCAACACTTTTTGGGATCTCTGAATCCGAATCCAGAGATTGTTCCCAAAGCGACAGTGTATAGTCCGATAGTCGRATAGAACTCAAATACGTAAATATGGCATCCCAGCTATCTACATTGATGCCATGCATTTGTAAAGTTGAAATGCAGCTATTTATCTCCCGCTGTAAATTTCTGAGTTCGGTCTCAGATTCTGTAGAAATGTGCGGAAGCTTGAATAATAATTTAATTGTTGACAAGCACTCGCTTGTTTTCATATCTACACAACAAATTATTCCAAGCCAATGCGAATCCGTCATTTGTCAGTGGCGCTTTCGAAACGATAGCTTTTGCCTCACCTCGCGTTTTTTACTTCAAATGGAATAACTTTTCTACCGGAGATAGCCTTGGGTTATTCCCATAAATGGCGTCAAATAAATTCCTAAATGAGGGCCATTATAAAACATCGCCATTCGCATTTCGGTATCACATGGCGGTAAGTTGATGGAGTACCTCATGGGTTCTACAGTTTGTTGTAACCGTTCAGGTTGAATCACGGTTGAATTTTAAAATGGGCTTTGGTTGAACGCCGCGAAGTTGTGCATGTGTTCGCMSATCAAGGCCRCGCAACACACATAAGCGTGGTAACAGCTTGAATATTTAAGCTTAATGTCATCAATTGACCTTGTTTCGGAGGAATCCACCTTTGGCAAACACAACTTGTATTCTGACTTTACCTCTGCCCACAGAGATTTCAGTTCAGTTTGTTGTACTTCAAGAGAGTAGGCACTTTGGTTGTTTGCTGTTGGAGTAAAAGGCTCCACAAACTCCAGTAGAGCGTCTGCAGCTGTGATAAATGCTCTGATGGGTTCCAATGTGTTCGAAAATTGAAACGGAGCTGCAAAAATCGGATCTAAAACTTTGAAATTAAAATATAAAAAATATATGCAAATATGTTGCAAAAAGTTCAAAAGTTATAGAACTAATCATGGGCAACCTACAAATTAGTAGTGCGTTGTTTCTTAGCGAAGCGTGAGTTTTCGAAGGCACAAAAAAAATTTATAAATTTAGTAAACTATTTTCTCAAATTTAATTTGAATGTGCTTGCTGGGTAATCGACCCAATGCACTTRTACTTGCACTTGCAAATTTAGTGAAGTATTTTCTCAAAGTATTTTTTCAAATTTAATTTGTATGTGCTTGCTGGGTCCCAATGCATTTGCACGCCTCGGATGTGTACACAAAMAAAATTGATTTGTGCATAATTGCTTTATTTAAAACCGAATACAATTCAGATAAAAATTCACAGGCACTTATTTGATTTATCAAGTAATCACTTTCACTTTGTTCACKGGGTTATTTTCGAACTATTTTGATTTCACCACTACACTCTTTGTTTGTTGCTGTCCTTCTGGGATTGCTTTGCTTTTGCTATTCCCCCTTTGCTGCCTGGCCTGTGCTGCTTTGTCTTTGCTGCTCTTCCTGTGCTGCTCTCACTTTGCTTAGTTACGTCGCTCACTTCACTTTTATAATTTTGTATTTTTTTTTTTTTGTTTGCACTCGCGAAAATACAGCTGCGTTATTGCTGCTTGTCTTTATTGCTATTCGAGCAATATATGGAAAGGCAGAGCTGAGCGACTAGACTCAAATTAACCACAATAAAAAACAAAAAACTGAGAGACGCTCCAGACGATATTTGTGCGCCCAAGAAATTTATAATTTTTTTTTTCGGGTAACAGTGTGTGTGGTTATTTACAAAGCGGAATAATCAGTGCATTTGCCAGGTGTATTTATTGTTGTACTTAAACGAAGTACAATACTACCTGAAGTTTGTGCCAAAAATAAGTTTTGGCTTTGTACATAACGTATGCACAAATTAACCAATCTATTGCCTTATAGCTTGCAGAGCACAAGTCCAAAATATGTTTGGCTGTAACTTGCGTGTTGCTAAATAAATTAAACACTTCCACTTTAAATAAAAAAATCAACTTGTTACCTGTTATCCGGCTCGAAGTACCAATGATAATTCGGGTGGTGGAGCACGGTGCTCGCTCGTTCCGTAGTTGTGGTTGGCCGTAAGGAAATGGTCGGCGCAAATGATTCCATGAAATATTAAATAAAAACAAAAGTATTTAAAAAATAACAAATTGGACAAACACTTACCACGTCTGTATTGCTAAGCGGTCGCAAAAGGAGAGAGCGTGTGCAACTTTTTTGGTTAGTGTTTAGCTGCGTGCGAATTAAAACTTCGAAAAAGAGGAAAAGAAAGGATTGTTCTGCCGATACAGACGTAGCAAAAGAAATTGGGCGGGTTCGKCGTCAACATTTACCGTAAAACTGTGCATGTCGAAATGTTCGAATTTCGGAAATTTTTCAATTTTAAAGTCTAATGTCTCTAAGCGTTTGCGGTACCTATAACCTCCAACGGCGCCAAAGAGGTTGGAATTGTGCCGGTTTTCAGCTTATCCGAGTAATTTTAAGAGCCCTACTTTTAACGCATTCAACAACTAATTAAAGCGTAAAAATATTTTAATTTAATAATATTTATAATATTTTAAAAATTTTATGTACTTACGAATTTGAAACCGCTTGCGTGAATTAATCTTACAACAGTTAGGTTAGCTTAGATGGCTGATCAAAGATCGCACTTGGATATGTGCCATAAGAACACTAATAGTACGAGTAAATTGAAGCAATGGAAAGCCATTTTAGAAGAATATAACTACGAACTAACTTACGAACCTGGTAAAACAAATGTAKTTGCAGACGCCCTTTCAAGGATACCAATAAAAATAAACTCACTCACACCTACGATTAATAGCGTTAAAAGCTCACGTCATAATTTAATCCCTCGTACAGAAGTTCTAATTAATGTTTTCAAAAAAACAAATTTTTTCCAAGATTGACGAAATATCTTCATATCAATTTAAAATAATTTTTCCAACAGTTCCTAGACATATAATTACAGAACCAGAGTACAAGGAACAGTTATTGGTTTCTTCCATGACACGATACCTTAACCTATCCGTTATAAATGGAATTCATACAGAAGAAAAAATGCTGGGTATGTTACAAGATATCTATCCTATCCACTTTAGTAATATTAAAGGCCGATATATCCAAAAATTAGTTAAAGATATTAGTAACGAACAAGAAGAGGAGAAATGAACATCTAAGAGCACATAAAAATGCAACTGAAAATAAAACACAAATTCTCGAAAGAAACAATTTTTTATAGAAAACTCTTTCAAATTTACCATGAAAGACGAGTTAGGAATAGAAGTTTACACTACTCCTTCATACAAAAGCCAAGTTAAGTGACAAATGGAAAGGTTACACTCTACATTAACCAAAATAATGCGCTGCATAAGATATCTATCCTATCCACTTTACTAATACACATCTAGATGTGTATAAGAGACAGGCATAAGATATCTATCCTATCCACTTTAGTAATATTAAAGGCCGATATATCCAAAAATTAGTTAAAGATATTAGTAACGAACAAGAAGAGGAGAAATGAACATCTAAGAGCACATAAAAATGCAACTGAAAATAAAACACAAATTCTCGAAAGAAACAATTTTTTATAGAAAACTCTTTCAAATTTACCATGAAAGACGAGTTAGGAATAGAAGTTTACACTACTCCTTCATACAAAAGCCAAGTTAAGTGACAAATGGAAAGGTTACACTCTACATTAACCAAAATAATGCGCTGCATAAAAGAGTGGTGGATACAGAAATTTTGAAGAACTTTTAGAAAGAGCAGTATCTGTGTATAATCAACTAGTTCATTCCACAACACTTAAAAGACCGGTTAATAAATTTTTTCATAGAAATTTTACATTAACCTCCGAGAACATAGGAAGAACTAGAGCAACATAGAGAAATTAGCTCAGAAACAAAGAAAGATTATCGAATACCATTATAAAAATAAGAAGGAAATAAAAGCATATCTCCCAGGACAAATAATATTTGTTAAGAAAGATAGAAGATTAGGAACTAAGTTAAGTAAACCCTACAGAAGGAAATAGTTAAGGAAAACAGAGATAGTACCGTGTTAACTGAAAAAGRACGAATAATTCTAAAAGGTAGGATACTGCGTGGAATATTTTCAGAGCTGAAGTATTTTCATCCATTCGGACAACACGACCTAACCAGCGTAGCCGCTGTCTTTTAATTCACTAAACTATGTCAATATCGTCATATATCTCATACAGCTCATCGTACCATCGAATGCGATATTTGCCGTGGCCAATGCGCARAGGACCATAAACCTTTCGCTGAACTTTTCTCTCGAAAACTCGCAACATCAACAACTTATCCGTTGTTATCATCATCCAAGCTTCTGCACCGTATAGCAGGACATTAATTATGAGTGATTTATAGAGTTTGGTTTTGTTCGTCGAGTCAGGACTCTGCTTCTCAATTGCCTATTCAGTCCGAATTAGCATCTGTTGGCAAGAGTTATCCTGCGTTGGATTTCCATGCTGACATTGTTGGTGGCGTTTACGCTGGTTCCAAAATAGACAAAGTTATSTAMGACTTCACAGTTATGACTGTCAACAGTGTCGTGAGAGCCAAGTCGCGAGTASGACGACTGTTTGTCTTACTTACTTTTGCGGGGATACCAAATTCAGACATCGCGGCATAAAGGCAACTCCTTTTTSTGCTGTCGAAAGCATCAGTGAAATCGATGAAGTGGTGGTGTGTGTCGATTCTCTTTTCACAGGTCTTTTATAAGATTTGGCGCATGGTGAATATCCTRTCGGTTGTTGATTTGCCGGGYCTAARGCCGCACTGATAAGATCCAATCAGTTTGCTGACGGTGGTCTTTAATCTTTCACACAATACGCTCGATAAAACCCTATACGCGATGTTAAGGAGGCTTRTCCAACGGTTGTTGGCGCAGACTGTGGGGTCTCCTCTTTTGAGGATTGGGCATAGCGCACTTAAATTCCAATCGTTGGACATGCTTTCGTCCAACCATAGTTTACAAAGAAGCTGATGCATGCTCCTTATCAGCTCGGCTGGCAATCCAACAGCCCCCGCCGCTTTGCTGTTCTTCAGGCGGGTAATTGCTATTCGAACTTCTTGATGGTCGGGAAATGGAAGGTCTGCTCCATCGTCATCGATTGGGGCATCGGGTTCGCCTTCTCCTGGCGTTGTACTTGCAGTGCCGTTCAGCAGGCTGTAAAAGTGTTCCCTCTATAATTTTAGTGTGCTCTGGACATCGGTCGTTAGATGAGCTTTGGAGGTTCTACAAGAGTCTTGAAAGCTTCTGTTAGCCGCCGCATCTTTTCGTAGAATTTTTCGAGCATTACCCTTGTCTCCCAGATTGTCAAGCTCTTTATTATACTCACGCATTTCGGCCTATTTTTCTGTCTGCAAATGGGTCTAGCTTTCATCTTCAAATATTACAAATAGTATAAACGAACTATACAAAATTAAAAAAAATTTAGGAAATCATTCGGACAGCTAAAATACAARTTAGAAATAATTAAATACGAAGTTTTAAATATTGCATATGCAATACATTGGAGAAAAGCCAACATAATAAATTCGTTTATTTTGTCAAATGAAAAAATAGATATTACAAGGAAAGTAATAGATAATGACGATATCCTATACGTAAAGATAGATGAATCTCTCGAATTCTCGAAAATAAAAAACGCGACTAATGGCAAAATTAAAATGTATAATGTAAGCCTTCCCACCCTATATAACCAAATTTGTAAAACTTCGGGCTGTAAAACACTTAATATTCGCCAAAACTCTTTTAAAACACTCCAAGAGAAATGGACCAACTAAACTATCACAACCGCCAATAGACGAACTCAATCAAATCTCCAATAAACCTAAAGATTCAAACGAGGACGAGGGGCGAGTAGTTTGCACTCCACACATTCAAAAATTATCACATGACACATTAATATCATTTGATTCAAATCAACAGAAAACGACACCAAMTAATTAATATAAATGACCAGGGTGACGAGAAAAGTTGAAATCCGGTTGACTGGCTGTCTCTCCGTCAGTGCAAGCTGAAACTTGAGTAATAATTGAGATGTCTTAATGAAGCTTGGTATGCGGGTTCCTTAGGTGAGCGTAATCGGAACACTGCCACGCCCACAATGATATAAAACTGTAATTTGACTCAGGGGATCGCAGTAGCAAGGGACACCAGCGGATAATGTTTTTTAAAAAAAATTGGGAATTACCCCGCCCTCTAATATGTTTAATGTGCATATCTCCCAAACCCCTAAAGCTACAACAACCAAATTTGCCCAAGGTAAATACTACAAAAACTCCTACCGATAGTGTAGAAATGAAGGAAATCGGATGAAAAGCACGCTTACTTCCCATATAATGGTACTGTTCAAAACTAATGAAAGCCCGATAAATCATAGTTATTKATTTATTGCGCTTTCAGTAGTTTTGAACCAGAAAGATGAAAATGCAGCTGAGATGGTATGACAACGCTTATAGTCAAAATTATTGTCAAAATTAGACGATGGGCGTAACACCGATTACTTTTTGGCGAAATCCTATATCTCGGGACCCGACTGATCAATTTAGACAAAATTTGGAGTGTGACATTCTTTTTATATTCCTATGTCACGCTGTGAAAATGAAATTTTAAATTCCACTTGATTCGTTCAGTTTTCAGGCGTTACCCTGGCCTTGATTCTTGCAAGTTGCAAGAGTATAAAAAGTTCTGTTGCACCCCAACTTAGCAGACGTTATATTTGATATAGTAGATTCGTCGCAGACTATTAAAGAGCATTCACGCATCAATTTTCCTGTATTGCTCTGTTTAGAAACACTACAGACGCTTTTATTATCATCGTTGGCGATTTCCATAAGCGTAGCGGATGGTTGACGCAACAGCTAATGCAATTTTTATGGTAGATCTCACTTGTTTATCAAAGCAGATTGATTAAAAATATTTTTCCTGTACCTCCTGAGGAATCAATGAAAAACAATTTSCTTTCTATTGTTGATATAGATCTATATTTTGCAAAAGTCTGGTTTGATCATATATTCTCTTGTGTAGTCCGCACTGTTAGTTAAATTTGTGTTAGTAGTAATTGAGATCCTCCGGGGCATCGTCTTWAACAAAGTGTGCAAGAAGGGTATAAGAGTACAGTTTGAAGCAGCAAGGAATCTAAATATCTTACATACATAATCATTAATAATATTAAAAAATAAAAAATCAAATATGCACATATAAATATTTAGTACTAGGACTATTTTTGATTTAACTTCCTTATTACATATATTTGAAATTTGTTACCACTTACATTTTTTTAATTTTGCAAACTTTATAAAATATATATAATACTATATAAAACTACATACCCAAAACTTCGATATCAGTTTTGAACTTTTTTAATCAAGATTCACATATACTTCTTTGTATGAGGTATTAGCTAGCATCTTCTTCTTAATTGGCGTAGACACCGCTAACGTGATTATAGCCAAGTTAACAACAGCGCGCCAGTCGTTTCTTCTTTTCGCTAAGTGGCGCCAATTGTATATTCCAAGCGTAACCAGGTCCTTCTCCACCAACGGAGTGGARGTCTTCCTCTTCCTCTGCTTCCCCCGGTGGGTACAGCGTCGAATACTTTCAGAGCTGGAGTGTTTTCGTCCATTCGGACAACATGTCCTAGCCATCGTATCCGCTGTCTTTTAGTTCGCTGAACTATGTCAATGTCGTCATATATCTCAAAAAGCTCATCGTTCCATCGAATGCGATATTACCCGTGGCCAACACGCAAACGACCATAGATCTTTCGCAGAACTTTTCTCTCGAAAACTCGCAACGTCGACTCATCAGTTGTTGTCATCGTCCAAGCTTCTGCACCGTATAGCAGGACAGGAATTATGAGTGATTAATAGAGTTTGGTTTTTGTTCGTCGAGAGAGGACTCTGCTTCTCAATTGCCTACTCAGACCGAATTAGCACCTGTTGGCAAGAGTTATCCTGCGTTGGATTTCCATGCTGACATTGTTGGTGGCGTTTACGCTGGTTCCAAAATAGACGAAGTTATCTACGACTTCACAGTTACGACTGCCAACAGTGTCGTGAGAGCCAAGTCGCGAGTGCAACGACTGTTTGTTTGATGACAGGAGATATTTCGTCTTACCCTCGTTCACTGCCAGACYCATTTTCTTCGCCTCCTTGTCCAGTCTGGAAAAAGCAGAACTGACGGCGCGGGTGTTGAGGCCGATGATATCAATATCTGCTTCCCCCTACACTCTTATAAAAGATGGTACCTGCTCGATTAAGTTCTGCAGTTCGAACTATTTTCTCCAGCGGCAGGTTGAAGAAGTCGCACGATAGGGAGTCGCCTTGTCTGAAACCTCATTTGGTAACAAACGACTCGGAGAGATCCTTCACAATCCTGACGGAGCTTTTGGTGCTGCTCAACATCAGTTTACACAGCCGTATTAGTTTTGCGGGGATACCAAATTCAGACATCGCGGCATAAAGACAACTCCTTTTCGTGCTGTTGAAAGCATCATTGAAATCGACGAAGTGGTGGTCTGTGTTGATTCTCCTATCACGGGTTTTTTTACAAGATTTGGCGCATGGTGAATATCTGGTCGGTCCAATCAGTTAATCTTTCACTCRATACGCTCGATAGAATCTTATACGCAATGTTAAGGAGGTTTGTCGCACGGTAGCAGGCGCAGATTGTGGGGTATCCTTTTTTGTGGATTGGGCATACCTTCGTAAAAGAATTATATGTGCAGTACACTAACTTAAATTTAAAGTATCAAAAACACAAAATATATTTTGATGGCATACAATTTAATTTATGGCTTTATAAGATGTTTTAAACAAAAACAAAATTTTAATTATTTATAGATAAAAAAAGTTATTTTACTATAATTCCATAGAAAACTTCTCAAAATTCATATCCAATGTTATCTTGACCCTTATATTATAAAAAAAAACTTTAAGTAATTGATGTTTTAAATATTTTTAGTATGTAATAGTATTACCCTTTTGCAGTTTTACCATGCACTGTCTTCGTGGCATGGACCCTACTAAGTTTTGCAGAGTAGTTAGCTCAATTTTCTCCCACTCTGGGACAATAGCACTTTTTAGCAGCTTAATAGTATCATACTGTTTGGCATGTGTATACATTTTAGCAGTAAGTATACCCCAAAGGTCCTCTATGGGGTTAAGGTCAGGACTCAAAAGCTGGCCAATTAAATAATTGTGGCTAAATGAGTAAAACTTCCCGCCCTCACGCGCCACTACAACACACAACACATCACTTACAAAGCAACACTGGCACACTCACCACACTTGGAGACAACACACATTAACTGGAAGCAACACACACCAACATACTCCGTACATCAACCCACCATGTATACATACGCACATATCCGCACATATTTATGTGATATACAGAGAATGCACATTTACAAGCCGAAGTGCACATACGTTTAGTTCACGTTTACGTTTATGCACGTTTGCATATACACTTGCACATAAGTATATACGTAACGTAAATTGTAATTGAAAATATTATGTACTTATTGACGGTTCGGTAGAAAAAGTATAAAGCATTAAAATATATATTTATATAAACAAACAAATAATTAAATATTACGAACAATTTAATTTACATATTCCATAAGTCCAAATTGGCACATTTTCGGCAATACCCCTTGTGCTTTATAAGCAAAAACAAGCAGGATTGCGTATATATGTATGTATGTACAAAAAACACTGATCTCTTCTACGAGCACTCAGTTGCAAGTACATGCATACAAACGGATTCGTCTATAGCTATACCCTATAAGACATACAAACACTAAACAAATTAATAAAATAAATATTGCATTTTTAACAATTAAATAATAATAAATTATTTCGTTAAAACTTGTACAGTGAAATTCTTCATAACCGGACACTCACGGTCGCAGTGGTTTTGTCCGGTTATGGGAGATGTCCGCTTATGGGGGATGAGGTCAAAAAATATATACTATACATATAAAATTCATTGTAGTTTATTTAAGAAATTTTTCGAAGTAAAGAATATTTAAATACTTTAGTATTACATATACATATGTACATACATAAATTTATCAATTAAATACATTGTACAAGTCTTTACATTTCAATATCGACTAGTTTG
>NW_017537583.1:35814-38729 GCF_001853355.1 Bactrocera latifrons
TACACGGCTTTTGTGACGCCACTGAAAAGGCATATTGCACCACTATATATGTTCGCACACAAAGCGACAAAGCGACCACAAGCCACTTACTAGTTGCAAAATCAAAAGTGGCTCCTCTAAAAACAATAAGTATACCACGACTAGAACGATGTGGTGCACTACTACTTGCCAAACTAGCATCCATAGTACAAACGCAACTGAATATGGCAAAAAATAARTTATATCTCTGGTCCGATTCCGAGATTGTATTAGCCTGGTTGGAAAAACCACCACATGCATGGAAGACGTATATCTCCAATCGAACGTCCCAAATTCTTGACCTAGTGGGATCAGCCACTTGGCGTCACGTAGCCAGTGCTGAMAATCCTGCTGATCTAGGTACAAGAGGGTGCAAACTTCTGCATCTTGCCACCACCACCCTCTTCATGATACTGACATCCTTGAGAGATTTTCATCTTACTCCCGAGCCCTCAGGGTAATCGCTTACATGCTGAAATTCATAGAGCGACTCTAACTTAGAATTAAGGGAATACTCACAGTATGTCCCCAAGGTGATACAGTGACGCACCTAAACTTACAAAAAGCAAAGGTCGCTCTTATCGCATCTACTCAAGCTCGCTACTTTAGCCAAGAGATATCAGTACTGAGAGAATCGAAGCCGATTGATAAAAAGAGCTCGCTCCTAGTACTTAATGCATTTATCGATACGAAGGGTCTCCTTCCTTGGTCGGCTTGTCAATTCAAGCCTAACGTGTAACGAACGTCATCCCATTGTTATGCCAGAGAGATCACAACTTGCTACATTATATCTCAATTATGTCCACGTACTATTATTACACGCCGAACACCGCCTCATGCAAAAAATTCTCCGCCAGGAGTTCTATATCCCAAGACTCAAGCCAAAGATAAAGAAGTGCATTTTTTCGTGCAAGATCTGCACTATGCATAAACAAAAGATCCGAACGCAGATTATGGCAGCACTTCCACCGGAACGCTGCAACTTTGCTCTGCCNTGTCCGGTTATAAGGACTGTCCGTCTTGGGGAATTTCACTGTATACCTTTTTCGAGATTAATTAAAACGAAACGAGTTATTTAATTCAATCCAATAAATAAAACAAAACATTTTACAATTTATTATTTACAAGAGATTTCACTTTATAATCAGCAATTCCATTTAAAGTCATTAAAGTCAATTTATTGGTTTTAAATGAACGCAGATCCCAAAGAATCTAAATCTTCACTACTGCTGAAAGTTCCAAAAATGATTTATAAAATACTGCACTCGATTTTAATATTCGCCGATTCAAGATAATTCTGAATCGGCATTAGAAATCAAAAAAGAAAACCTGGACAATTTTTGGATACGTCTGTAAGTTTCTTATGACGCAATAGTAGAATCTGATGATTCAGATCTACCAGAAATTTCATAGTAAAACATTTCGCATTAAATGACGACAATTGTAATATGGCTTGGGAAGCTTTAAAATCAAGATAGGAAAATGAACGAATATTGGTCGATAAGCAGATAACAATCTTAATGAACTTGCCAAAAATTCAAAGGGAAACCACTGTTTCCAATTGTTTGTCGATTTTACCGACACAAAACATTCCCACAGACAACTGGGACCCTATACTGGTATCATGGAAAAGGTGCCCAACGTGGCAACAAATGAAAGATTATCTCACTACCCAGTGCGAAATCGCAGAAAGAGTAGACAAAAAAATAAATACAAGTAAACGAAAAGGTATTCAGCAAGACTTCAATAGAAGCTTCCAAAAGCCCCAAGCCAATAGCAACAACAATTTGAATAAAACGCAATCATTCTCAACTGAACAGAATAAATATAGATCATGCGAACTATATACAGGAGCACATAAGCTCAAATCTTGCGAGTGATTTAAAAAATTGAATATTATCGACCGCAACAATTTCGTGAAAACTAAAAGACTTTGTACAAACTGTCTGTCACATGCGCATACAGTCAAAGAATGCGAAAGCAAATTTAACTGCGTCTATTTTCATAAACGATACCAGTCGATGCTTCATATAAATAATTTTTCCAGGGTACTACTACTACTACCCACAGCAGTYGTCTCCATCGGACATCGAGGAGAACTGGTTAAGCTCAGAGCCCTAATAGACCAAGGATCACAACGATCTTTCATAGCGTCTAGGGTACAAAACAGGCTAAATCTTCCAACAAAACAAGCCAATTTTGAAATTACGGGAATGGGCGGAAGAGTAGTTCAAAACTCTAATAAAATCTGCCCATTACCCTATTTTCCCCCCAAGAGCATATAAGAATACATGCAGAAGCTATTGTCTTACCGCAATTAACCAATTTGTTACCCAGCTATCATATAAATAGAAAGCATTGGTTTCACACCTTAAGTTAGCAGATCCCAACTGCAACACCTTAATGCTGCCCATTCTAAACTGGCGTATATTCAAATACGTATTTAACGGGGACGTCGAAAAAATGTATAGACAAATAGTCGTACATAAAGACGATCAAGATTTTCAGCGAATTATTTTCCGAAAATCCCCCAATAGTCCACTACGMGACTTCAAGCTAAAAACAGTGACCTTTGGGGTTAACTGTGCCCCATACTTAGCCATTCGAACACTCCATGAATTGGCTGAAAACACCAAGTCAGAATTTCCTCTGGCGACACAGGTGTTAAAAACACAAACGTATGTAGAGGATGTTCTGTCTGAAAGTCACAGTCTTCCACAACCACACGAATCATTATCACAGGTAATCCAAGCCCTCAAATCCGCAGGGTTTCCACTAAAAAAGATTACGGCAAATGACCCAAATATATTAAAAAAACATACCGAAGGGAAATTTGTTGCATACTAAGTTCCTTATATTCGAAAAGGAAAGTACAACAAAAACTCTGGGCATCCAAT
>NW_017537583.1:40489-42029 GCF_001853355.1 Bactrocera latifrons
CCCCAACACCGGCGCCCCGAACAACCACTGCAACAACACCGTCTACTACCGCTCGTAGTATCGTACGAGCCCCAACAACAACACCGTCTTCACCAGCGGAGCCCCATCGCATACGATGTCCCCTTTGTCGCCGCCTCCACCGACTGCAATACTGTGGGCTTTTCAAGGGGTTGTCACCAATACAATGCCAGCACGTAGCACAGGCGCATGGGCATTGCCACAATTGTTTGGCACTACAACACACAACACACCACTCACAAAGCAACACTGGCACACTCACCACACTTRGAGACAACACACATTAACTGGAAGCAGCAGTCTACACCCACAAACACACCAACACACTCCGTACAGCAACCCACCATAACTCTCCACACCCCAACGAGCAAAAAGCTTCGTCCTGGAAGTGAACGGTCCSTTTCGATCACAATTTTTGATACGTAAATATGGGCCGACGTTTTATATTTTTCTTCATATTCGGCACGCAGCTAAAACACCTTTTTATTATTTGCATATTTGGCACGCAGCTAAACCATCCGTTTTGACATCTGGCGATCTTCGGCGCAGCAGTTCAATCAACCTATTATAGTTTTCGAGTGTCTCCTTTTTATAATTGTGTAAACATAGCAATACAGCCTCCACTGGTATCCAACCAGGGAGTCCATCAATTTCGTTTTGTACATACAATACGTTGTAACGCCTCCATTGGTATCCGACCAGGGCGATTTTTTACTCTAATAAAATTGCGATCCCTTTTGTTTAAGTAAAAGTTAAACCTTGCGTTCTTAAACTATCCTTCCCGAAGTAAGTGAAATAGTAAGTGGTATTTAAATAAATTGGATATTTCGCGACTGAAAAAATGTTTTCGTAGCGCGTGACACATGAATGGGGCGTTGTCTTGCTGAAATATCCAATTGTCSTCATGGAAATTCTCACCAAAAGAAGTGAGCTCACTATCCAGTAGATCAGTGTACACTAGACACAAGATATTCTATATAAATCCGATGTACATATATTGGTAAGTAGTGGACAAAACATTTGACGTGATTAAGCCCTTTTGAAATAAAATTTAACGCAAAAATTAATATAATCCCGAGCGTTTATACTCCCAAACAAGGCGAAAGTTCCAAATTAAGTGGTAAGTGTATAGGTGAAATATTCATGGTCCTTCGAGCCTTAAAGAAAGGCACWATTGAGAAAAAAAATTAAAAAATCCAAACTGAAATCTTATCGAAAACACACATTGTCGGCCCGAACGACTTAGATTCCACAACATACAAATGTGTTTTCAAAATGTTTTCAATGTCGGTCCGAACATAGTATAAGTGAGCGAGCTCAAAGCAAACATTCAGTTCCAATCACTGTTGCTTGCTTCGTACTGATTTTGTGCGATCGAATGCCTTGTGTGAGCAGCAAAGAATGTTCGAGAATGTTGCTTGCATTCAGCTCGACCACAATCATCCCCTTTGGTCATACCGGATGGTTCGATGGTACAAAAATAGCATTGCAAATTCATTCAATTCCCGCCAGCAGCGCAGCC
>NW_017537583.1:43929-69257 GCF_001853355.1 Bactrocera latifrons
AATAGCTCTGTTACATCATTTATAATAACAATTGATAATTTAAAACAAATAAATTTACCTATTTACTTATTTTTTGCTTAAAAATTTCAAACAAATATTTATATATTATATTGAACAAAATATTAAAATTTAATTGAAGTGCAAGGCATTAGTATTACCACAACGAAATTGTGTACATGCAAAATGGACAACTGAGTTGTTTTGTGTACATGTCGGCCATTGTTATGTTGCTGCCCTCTCACAAACGTTCTTGTAGTATAATTCACAACCCCATTTTCAGTTCACTGTCGTGCTGCTGCAGTCTGTCGCTAGCATTGTGTTCCACACATAATAGCACAACTATTAGGAATACGAAGCAATAAATAAAGAAAACTAAACACTCCTGCGGTAGTTCGTACATTGCGTATACAACAAAAATACAAGATAATAAGGAAAACGAAATACGCGTTCGTTATTCGATACGTTTACAACAAACATCTAAATCGCTTATCTTAAAGATTCAAACGTATTGTATTATAGCTACCAGAAATATGCTGAGCGAAGTTTTTCTTTCTCATATTTTCAATTTTTACCTATTATCTAAATGAACGGAGATTCTAARGAATCTAAATCGATTCAATATCTGAAAGTACAAAAAATGATCTCTGAAGAAAAGAGCCCATATACACCTGCTGAAGCTACACGCTCAAAGCAAGGCGCTACAAAGAAAAAAAATATAAAGATATTTCATTTACTAAATTTATTGCTGAAAGTGACAGTCTAATTCGATACTGCACTCGATTTTCATCTTCACCGATTCAAGACAATTCTGAATCGGTATTAGAAATAAAAAAAAAAAATTTAAGCAATTTCTGAACACCTCTCCAAGATGCGTATGACGCAATTTTAGAATCTGACGAATCAGATCTACCGGAAAATTTTAGATCTCCGGCTTGCTGAAAACTGGTTAGACCAGTACGAGGAAACGAGAGCTATGATCTCCGATCAATTGACATTATTTAAAGCAATTGAACCTACTCCACAACCGAGAGTAGATCTGCAACAAATTCAAAGCCAAGAGGCTAGTTCAGGCATTCACCTCAAAGTAGCAGCATGCAATACAGMAATATTTCGCGGAAGTTATGAACAATGGCCGTCCTTCCGGGACATATTTACAGCCGTGAACATAAACCATCCAAAATTATCACAAGCGCAAAAATTGTAATGACGATGCTTTTAATTTAGCTTGGGCAGCTTTCAGACAAGTATATGAAAATGAGAGAATATTAGTTGACAAGCAAGTAACGATACTTATGAACTTGCCTAAATTCAAAGAGAATTCATCAAATTGGAATCCACTATGTCAAATTGTTTGTCGGTTCTATCGACACAAAATATTCCCACTAACAATTGGGATCCTATTCTGGTAAACATAAGTATGTACCGCCGCATTACCAGAAAAATCTTTACTTTTGTGGGAGCAATCGCTCTCCTCAAGAAGAAAATGAAAATGCCCATCGTGGCAGCAGATGAAAGATTGCTTAACTACCCAATATGAAATTTCGGAAAGGGTAGACAAAAAAGTAGTCAGAACTAAAAACGTTCAACAAGACCTAAATCGAAGCTTCAATAGACCCCAAGTCGGAAGCAACAATCATTTAAACAGAAGCTTTTTCAAAGCACAATCGTTCACATCTGAACAAAATAAATTCACGTCATGYGATCTATGTACTGGAGGTCTTAAGTTAAAAACTTGCCAGAAATTTAAAAAAATTGAATGTCAATGAAAGGAACAACTTTGTCAGGTCAAAAAAACTCTGTACAAACTGCTTGTCCCACTCACACAACCTTAATACTTGCGAAAAAAAATTTAATTGTGTATATTGCCACAAAAGGCATCATTCTATGTTACATCTTAATAACTTTCCCAACACATCTCATAGCAACTCCCGAAACAAAAACTCAAGAAAATTGCCAAGAGACACCATGTTGTTCAAAGGCATTAAAAACTCAAACGCTTCACAGCGAAAATCATAGTAGATTACTACTATCCACAGCAGCTGTCTCCATTGAACGTCGAGGAGAACTGTCCAAACTAAGAGCCCTAATAGACAAGGGATCGAAACGATCATTCATTACGTCTAGGGCACAAAATAGGCTAAAAGTGCCAACAAAGCATGCCAACTATGAAGTTAAGGGAATGGGCGGACGAGTAGTACAAAACTCAAGTAAAATCTGCCCCATTACCCTAATTACCGCCCAAGCGGATAAGCGCATTCAAGCAAATGCTATTGTCTTACCGCAACTAACAAACATCCTTCCAAGCTATGAAATAAATTGTAAGCATTGGGATAAAATCTCACACCTGACTATAGCAGATCCCAACTGCAACACGACAGCTCAAATAGACATCCTAATAGGCAGCGACCTTATACCGCAAATCATATTAGAAGGTGTTGAAAAAATTTCGGAAACACTACTGGCGCAAAACACCTTTTTCGGATGGGTCCTAAGTGGACTAGTTGCGGAACCAGTCACAGCAATGACAACTCAAGTTGAGGAAATCACAAACGAGTACCTCAATTCACAATTGAGAAAATTTTGGGAGTTAGAAGAATTCCCCCCTATTTCAATTACAACACCGGAAGATCAGTATTGTGAAGACTTTTACAAAGCCACAACTACTCGATCAGATAATGGTCGGTATGTCGTACGACTACCACTAAAACAACAACTTCCAAACATACTCGCATTATTACTTGTCATCGATCAAGTGGGGCGAGTTTAACGCATTTGGTTTGGTTTCCAAAGTAGCTTCAAATGGAGCAATGTTTAAATGGTTCCAAATGGTTTATTTCTAAATAACATATGTAAGGCAATAGGCATATATAAATTATTACATTATTGATTACTACTTACCGCAGTATGTCCTTCCACTTTCCTGGCTGATCGATGAATAAGTTCAAACACGTTGTGCAGTGGCATATATGCACAAGGGCACTCGCATATACCGTGCAGATCAGCACAGCTAGGATAGGGGGAACACATACTGCAGCTTACAAACAACAAGTATATAAGCCCAGATAACTAATTGGAGCTTGCGCCTACCTGCTTATGCTTATGCGAAGAAGGGGAAATAACAAATATACAAATTGCATAAACAAGTAAGCAGCAGCTTTACAGTTGGAATAATGTATATAATATGAAGTTCGTGACAATTTAAAGAGAGATGAAAATGAAACATTCAACTGTAAAATAAACATAGAAATTGAATATTAACATAATTATATGCATATGGGCAAGGGTTGCCAACATCCCCACCCCCGTGAATCAACCTGATTCACCACCAGCAATGTCCGGAACGGCTAGCTTTGAGACTGCTCGTTGCTTAATTCCTGTCGAAGTTCGTACGTCTGCTCGTCGTACTTCGCCATCAGTTCCAGGGTATACTTTTTCCACTCTACCGCGGCACCATTCTTGTCGTGGAACGTTAGGATCGCATATAAACACCAACTCTCCTTCTTCCAATGGCTTCGTTYTACGGCACCATTTGACACGGCGAGTCAATGTAGGTAGATACTCAGTAATCCACCTCTTCCAAAAATGATCCCTCAATTGACGCGCGATGCGCCACTGCTTGCGTAGCATACAAGTATTTCCCAAGTCAGTGTCTGCTATAGGAGTCTGGGGCGTGTTGTCTGCTCCCAGAATGAAATCGTTAGGGGTCAGAGRCTGTTCTTGATCGGCAGTGATAGGCAGATGCGTCAGTGGACGAGAGTTAACGACGTTCTCAGCTTCAATCAGGAAACTTATCAGAGTATGCTTTCTTGGTGTAACTTCCTTTAAAGTGTGACGTAGAACTCGCTTGACGCACTGTACCATTCTCTCCCATGCGCCACCTTCTGAAGGGTTAAATGGGGAATTAAACACCCACTGGACGTTTTTCTGTGATAATTCACTTTGTAAGCGACCGCAGTCGAACACTTTTTCGAATCGCTTTGCTTCCCGGTCGGCGCCAACGAAATTCTTTCCATTGTCAGACCTAATTCTTATGGGCGCACCACGTCTATTCACAAAATTACGTAAGGCAATAATACAGGAATCAGTACTCAAATCGTGAGGCAGTTCTAGGTGTACAGCTCTCACTGTAAGGCATGTAAAGAGCGCAACCCATCTTTTCTCGGTACTGCGTCGAACTGTCACAGTGACTGGGCCAAAGTAATCCAGGCCAGTGTAGCTAAACGGCCGTACGTAAGGAGTAAGTCTGTCCGACGGAAGCGGTCCCATCCAAGGCACTGACGGGGTAGCTTTACTCAAGCGGCATACATTGCAACTAGCAATGACGTTGCGCAACACACTTCTTAGTCGTGGCACCCAATAATTACGGCGGATGTCACCAATAGTAGCTTCTATGTTTTGGTGGCACATGGCGCTATGGTGATGCAATACCAATAATTTTGTAAAGGCATGATCAGGCGGTAGAATAATAGGACTTCGTGTGCTGATTGGAAGCCAGCTGGCGSCGTCGATGCGTCCCTGTACTCGAAAAACACCTTTTTCGTCTATATATGGTGAGAGTTGTAACAGTGTACTGTCGTGGGGAATGTCGTGACCATTTCCAATGGACAGGAACTCGGCTGCATACACTTCGCGTTGTACTATGCGGCATAAAAGGCGTTTAGCATTGTCTACTTCTTGGGCTGCTAAACCATAACATTGATTTGGCTGTATACGACAACGGCAATGGTCGACAAAGCGTAAGACCCAAGCAACGGTTCTCACCAATCTGGGAAAGGAAGAAAATCTTTTAAAATCTATAAAATTACAACTCACGATGACTAAAGCAAATTTGGATCGAATCTCTTCATCAGGTTCATCAGGTCCAGAAACTGTTACGACTTCTGAAGGCCAAGCTTGTTCGTCCTGTCGTAAGAACGGGGGCCCCCGTGACCAACGTGCTGTTGGATTAAAATTGGTGCAATCATTTGTTCGCGTGGCTTCATCGGCTACATTGTGCTTAGTGGGTATCCACCTCCAATTTGATATGCTTGTTGAAGCCAATATCTCGGCTATCCTATGCTGAACGAAAGGCTTGTATCGACGATGTTCACTCTGTATCCATTTGATGACCGTTTTTGAGTCACTCCACAGAATACAATCTTTGATGTTTAGAGAATGTTCGTCGCGGATACACTGCATGAGGCGAGTGCCCAAAACCGCTGCCTGAAGTTCGTGGCGTGGCACGGTAAGAGTTTTCAATGGCGCACATTTTGTCTTGGCACAAATGAATGCAACATTAAATTCACCAGATAAAGATTGATATCGAATATAAGCAACGGCGGCGAAGGCATCTTCACTAGCGTCAACAAATATGTGAAGCTGAAGTACTTGAGGTGCCCCATTTCTGAAATAGTAACGAGGCATGGCATATTTGACAATCTCGGGTAGTTGTTTACGCCACTTCGCCCAAGCAGAATTTACGTCGTTTGGTAATGGGCCGTTCCAATGGATATTGTGTTTCCAAAGCTCACGCATAAGTAACTTGGCCCCAATGACGAAATTGCTCAGAAACCCTAGAGGGTCAAATATCGACATGACGATACTTAGAAGTTCTCTTTTAGTAGGGCGTCTCTGGAAATTTCAGTTTGAAGCCGAAACAATCTGATGATGGCTGCCAAAACAAGCCCATTACCTTCTCACCAACGAAACCTTCTCTCTTACCAATCGATCGTGTAACGTCAGTACCACCAAGCGCGGCTAACACCTTCGAAGAATTGGATGTAAAATTGCGAAGCTCAAACCCAGCATCCGTATGAATCGCTCGGACCTGTTCTGACACGGAAATGGCTTCCTCTTCTGAACCGAAGCTATCAACGAAGTCATCGACATAATGGTGATCCAATATTGCTTTTATTGCACGGGCAATATATATTTACATAATTTGCAGCACATGGTGAACAAGCAGCACCAAACGTCATCACACACATTTCGTAAATATCCGGTGGTTGCGTAGCCTCACCATCACGCCAGAGGAACCTCTGTGCACATCTGTCATCTTCTCGTATAAGGACTTGATGGGACATCTCTTTGATGTCTCCACATACGGCAACTGCGCCCTCACGAAAACGAGACAATATCGACGGCAATGGGCGATATTCTTGTGGACCCTTCAAGAGCTGTGAATTGAGGGAAATTCCACCTACCTGAGCAGCGGCGTCGAAAACCATACGTAGTTTTCCGGGTTTGTTGGGATTAGCAACCGCAAAGTGTGGTAAATACCAAGTTSTAGGTGTATACACAGCAGCTTCTGCTGGCGGCAGTTTTCGTGCGTACTTCTTTGTGACGTAAGAGTCCATGATGTTCTTGTATTCGGCGGCAAAATCTGCATCACGACTCATCCTTCGCTCTACACTGATTAATCGTTTCAACGCCATATTGTAGCTATCAGGTAAATTAACTTTGTCACTTTTCCATATAAGACCCGTTTTAAAACGTCCGTCTACGCGGCATGTGGTAGATTTCAAGATATCTCTGGCACGGATGTCCTCCTCACTCTCTATGGGCGGTGCAGCTCTAACACCAAAACTCTCAATTTCAAAAAAGTTAGATACCATATTGTGAAGTGTCTGATCAGCTTGATTATTCACGCATAAACACGCTACTGGRGATGGTTGTGTAGAAGATGTTGGGCCGAATACAACCCAACCCAACTCTGTATTAGCAACGAATGGTCCGTGCTCCTTGACCCTCACAGTCGTCGATGGTAATCCCAAATGGCAGTGGTCAAGGCCAATTAACAGCTTGGGCCTGACTTGGGCGTAAGGTTGTACCGGTTGGCTTACGTGTCTATACTCATGATCCAAATCGGCTCTGCTTAAACTCTGTACAGGAAGCTGTAGGTTCGACACAGCATGCACGTTACGGAGTTTGTGTTGTTTCTGCATACCGGCGCCACTGATGAATAAGTCCACTACAAACGTTGATTCTTGCGCTACACGTCCTCCAAACCACTGTACATTTAAAGATTGCTTACTTCCATGCATTCCCAAGTCCCGAACAAGGGCACGGTCAATYATCGTGATGGATGAACCTTCGTCCAGCAGTGCGTATGTATCAACACGTCTGTGATTTCCGTATACGGTAACTGGTAAAATACGGAAGAGGAGCTTGCTTTCAGTGGAACTGCAACTCAGAACTGCTGATCTTGCTTCCAGTGATGTCTGTTGGCTGTTGAGTGAACGACTTGGTGATGTAGGCTTACGATTACCTTGTAYATTCATAGCGGAGAAAGTAGGAGTTGACTGTCCTGACGAATTGGAAACGTTCTCCGTGACTTCATGTAAGAGTTTATGATGCACTCTCCGGCAATCATCAATGGAGCATAACCTGCGTCGATGACAATTCCTTGTACAGTGGCCTAAATTGAGACAAGCAAAACACAAACGACGTCGTTTCACCTCTGCCCATCTTCTCGGCACTGAATATTCTACAAAACGCGCACMCCCTGCTACATTGTGTTGCTCCTGACAAATTGGACATCTCACTGATCGGCGTGGCTCAATTGTATGTAAAACCATGCGGCACTTCGAATCCTTGTAAGGGTCTTCACAAACCGTACAAATTATATTAGCTAATTTTGATAGCCAATCACTAAAATGTTTTATTGTTGCATGTGGCTGCATAAGAGCTGCAAAGCTGGCCCATTCGACACGTTTGCTCAAAGGCAATTTTGAGACAAGTTCGTCGAGTAATGTAGGATTTGACAAATGCAATTCACCACCATGAGCAGATTGTAAAAATACACAAATATTACACACCTTCGTTGCAAATGGTATTAWTTTCATCATGGCATTTTCCGAAATAGGTGCGATTTCTTTCACTTGACACAGCAAATCTAAACTTTAATAAATCAATTATATTACCGACATTGTCCGGGTGGATTAGCAATGACTTGACCGCTTCACGTGCGTAACCTTTCAGGCACTTTAATAAACGTTGATTATTCTCATAGCTGCTGTATCCATAAATTGCCGTTGACTCTATGTAAGCCGTATAAAATATTGGCCAATCTTCCGGCTTTCCACAAAAATCGGGCAATTGTAGCACTATCGGTGTAGATGTAGCACTTGTATTAACAAATGTAGGCATTGTTGTCGAGTTAGAACGGATCGAAGGCGTAAAAATAGATGAACTGTACATGTGGTTTGTAGCAACGGTATTTGCTGCAAGTAACGGCGGCGTGTAACGGATATCGGTAGGTTACGAAAACGGTACTGTGCAGTTGGCAATAGCTGGCTGCTGCGATTCTGGCAATTGTGTTGCCATCGTCGACGGAAGTTCGGCGGCAACATTATTGTTGGATGTACCCATGTTGAGCGTTTCACCACGTGAATGGGGTTGAGAAGCCGATAAACTGATCTCAAGCATTGCTATTCGTTTTTGGAGAGCCGCAATAACGTTTTCCTGACGCGCAATGGCAGCGGCTGATGATGATCGAGTGGTGGCTCCAGTAGCTGTAGGGGCGGCTGGTAAATCACTGGCTATATTGACGGTGGCTGATGCACTGCTACCCTGGCTGGGTTTTGATGCTGATGACGTAGAAGCACCGCTGTCCATATTTGGCAAATTCACTGAAGTCTGGCGGCGARGTAATTTACCCATCGAATCTTAAAATTTCACAAACCAAATAGGCAAACAATTGGAATGCGAAATAAAGATATGTCATCGATCAAGTGGGGCGAGTTTAACGCATTTGGTTTGGTTTCCAAAGTAGCTCCAAATGGAGCAATGTTTAAATGGTTCCAAATGGTTTATTTCTAAATAACATATGTAAGGCAATAGGCATATATAAATTATTACATTATTGATTACTACTTACCGCAGTATGTCCTTCCACTTTCCTGGCTGATCGATGAATAAGTTCAAACACGTTGTGCAGTGGCATATATGCACAAGCGCACTCGCATATACCGTGCAGATCAGCACAGCTAGGATAGGGGGAACACATACTGCAGCTTACAAACAACAAGTATATAAGCCCAGATAACTAATTGGAGCTTGCGCCTACCTGCTTATGCTTATGCGAAGAAGGGGAAATAACAAATATACAAATTGCATAAACAAGTAAGCAGCAGCTTTACATTTGGAATAATGTATATAATATGAAGTTCGTGACAATTTAAAGAGAGATGAAAATGAAACATTCAACTGTAAAATAAACATAGAAATTGAATATTAACATAATTATATGCATATGGGCAAGGGTTGCCAACATTACTCATTCTACTTGCCACATCATACAGTAGTAAAGCCTGACAAAAAAAAAACAACAACAAAAGTCAGAGTTGTCTTCAATGCCTCAAGAACCACTAGCTCGGGGAATTCCCTAAATGACAGTCTATTTACGGGACCTACACTCCAACCAGATCTAATGCTCCTCATATTGAACTGGCGTATATACAAATACGTATTCAATGGGGAYGTAGAGAAAATGTATCGACAAATAGTCGTACATAAAGACGATCAAGATTTTCARCGAATTATTTTCCGAAAATCTGCCAATAGTCCACTACGCGACTTTAAATTAAAAACAGTAACCTTTGTCGTAAACTGTGCTCCATACCTTGCCATCCGTACACAGAAGATATTGTCAGAATTTCCTCTGGCAACACAAGTCTTAAAAACACAAACGTATATGTCTGGGAGCCACAGCCTCTCTCAAGCATACGAGTCTTTATCATAAGTGATAACGGCCCTCAACACTGCAGGGTTTCCCTTAAAAAAGATCACAGCTAATCACCCAAATATCTTAAAAAACATACCAAACGACAATTTTTTGGACACTAACCCCCCTCTATTCGAAAAATAATATCTATGGTCTGATTCCGGAATAGTTCTAGCTTGATYAGAAAAGCCACCACACGCGTGGAAAACCTAAATTACTAATCGAACGGCGCAAATACTTGACCTAGTAGGATCAGCCACTTGGCGACACGTAGCCAGTGCTGATAATCCTGCTGATCTAGGTACAAGAGGGTCCAAATCCCTGCATCTCGCCACCACCACCCTATGGTGGAATAGCCCCCGGTAGTTAACAGAATTTCCCGATTCTTGGCCACAATCGCCAATGCGCAACAAAATTGTACCCGAAAGTCGAAAAATCGACACTTACCACACATTGTTGGATGATGTTGACATCCTTGAACGATTTTCGTCGTTTCCCCGAGCCTTCAGAGTAGTCACCTATATGCTCAAGTTCTTAGAGTGGCTTAAACTCAAAGTTAAAGGAGCAAGTTACCCCCACTACGATACATTGACGCACCAAGACCTGCAAAAGGCTAAGGTCGCTCTTATCGCATCAACCCAAATGCGCTACTTCAGCCGCGACATGTTTTTTACTAACAATATCGAAGCCGATTGACAGAAAGAGCTCACTCTTAGTTCTGAACCCATTTCTAGACACGAAAGGTCTCCTTCATGCCAATGGTCGCTTGTTAACTCAAGTCTAACATACAACGAGCGCCACCCCATAATCATACCTGAGAAGTCTCCATTTGCCAAATTATTCCTGAAATACATCCACATATTAATGTTACACGCCGAACATCGCCTCATGCAATATATGGTATGCCAAGAGTATTCATCCCTCGTCTGAAGCCCCAAATCAAGAAATGCATTTTCATGTGCAAGATCTGCACTATGCATAAGCAAAAAATGCGAACGCAGATTACGGCAGCACTTCCACCTGAACGCTGCAATTTCGCTCTGCCYTTCACCACAAGAGGTGTTGACTTTGCTGGGCCTTTTTGGATAAAGGCGTCCATGCTAAGATCTCCCACCCTAATGAAGGGCTACGTGGCTGTCTTCGTCTATTTCACGACAAAAGCAGTACACCTTGAGCTGTGTACTAATCTGACGACTTTTCACGCGGCGTTTGCTCGCTTGGTCGGACGACGCGGCTTTCCACCAAAAATCATGAGCGATAATGGTAAAACTTTTATCRGAGCTCAAAGAGTACATAAAAACAGTTTGAAGATTTCATGAAACAAGTCTCACCTGACATTGTCCAAAAATACGCTCCGCAAGGTATCAATTGGCAGTTCATCCCCCAAGCGCTCTTCATATGGGCGGTTTATGGGAATCAGCTTCAAACCTCATTTCAAGAAGCTAGCTGGCAACTATAAATTCAATTATGAAGGATTCACAACATTGTTAACCAGAATTTAAGCCGTTCTCAACTCACGGCCTCTCGTATCTCTCTCGCAAGATCACTCAGACTTCACAGCATTAACTCCCGGCCACTNAGAAAAGCCACCACACGCGTGGAAAACCTAAATTACTAATCGAACGGCGCAAATACTTGACCTAGTAGGATCAGCCACTTGGCGACACGTAGCCAGTGCTGATAATCCTGCTGATCTAGGTACAAGAGGGTCCAAATCCCTGCATCTCGCCACCACCACCCTATGGTGGAATAGCCCCCGGTAGTTAACAGAATTTCCCGATTCTTGGCCACAATCGCCAATGCGCAACAAAATTGTACCCGAAAGTCGAAAAATCGACACTTACCACACATTGTTGGATGATGTTGACATCCTTGAACGATTTTCATCGTTTCCCCGAGCCCTCAGAATAGTCACCTATATGCTCAAGTTCTTAGAGTGGCTTAAACTCAAAGTTAAAGGAGCAAGTTACCCCCACTACGATACATTGACGCACCAAGACCTGCAAAAGGCTAAGGTCGCTCTTATCGCATCAACCCAAATGCGCTACTTCAGCCGCGACATGTTTTTTTACTAACAATATCGAAGCCGATTGACAGAAAGAGCTCACTCTTAGTTCTGAACCCATTTCTAGACACGAAAGGYCTCCTTCATGCCAATGGTCGCTTGTTAACTCAAGTCTAACATACAATGAACGCCACCCCATAATCATATCTGAGAAGTCTCCATTGGCCATATTATTCCTGAAATACATCCACATATTAATGCTACACGGCGAACATCGCCTCATGCAACATATGGTACGCCAAGAGTATTACATCCCTCGTCTGAAGCCCCAAATCAAGAAATGCATTTTCATGTGCAAGATCTGCACTATGCATAAGCAAAAAATGCGAACGCAGATTATGGCWGCACTTCCACCTGAACGCTGCAATCGTTCGCTCTGCCTTTCACCACMASAGGTGTYGAYTTTGCTGGGCCTTTTYRRATAAAGGCGTCCATGCTAAGGTCTCCCATTCTCATGAAAGGCTATGTGGTTGTCTTTGTATGTTTMACGACAAAGGCAGTACACCTTGAGCTGTGCACTAATCTGACGACAGAATCTTTTTTCGCGACATTTGCTCGCTTCGTCGCTCGACGTGGCTTCTCATCAAAAATCAGGGGCGATAATGGCAAAACATTCATTGGAGCTCAACGAGCCACAGAAAAACAGTTTGTGTATCTCTTTAAACAAGTATCAACTGGCATTGTATCAATTGGCAATTTGTATCCCCAAACGCTCCTCATATGGGTGGTTTATGGGAATCAGCTGTAAAGAGCTTCGAAACTCATTTCAAGAAGATGGCTGGCAGCTAAAAATTTAATTATAAAGAATTCACTACATTATTTTCTAAAATCGAAGCCGTTCTCAACTCGCCACGCAAGATCCCTTCGACTTCACAGCCCTAACTCCAGGGCATTTCCTAAAAGCAGCACCCCTTCTGGCCACACCTGAGCCAGGCATGGAGTCGCTATCCTTATTAAATAGATGGGAAATAATTAAACTTCTCCATCATAATTTCAGTAGCCGATGGAATGAAGACTATATAAAGGACCTCCACAAGAGGTACCGATGGAAAAATACAGTGAAGGCGCGAAAAGTTGGAGATTGTGTCCTGATTCATGACGATTGCCTGCCACCTACCGAATGGCGGCTGGGCCGCATAGAGAAGCTTTACCCAGGCTCCGACGGTCATATTCACGTGGTCGATCTCCGTACGCAATCCGGAAAGCTAACAAGACCGCTCGTCAAACTATGCTTCTTACCGATCGCCGATAACCGCGAAACGAAAACCGATAAACCACTAAACTCAACCGAATGTATCAAAAAAAAAAAATAAATAAATAAATAAATAAATGAAATAAAATAAAAGTTATATAAATATATATATAATATATATATTTAAAATAACACCCGAAACAACAAACGTAATCGAGTAACCTAGCGATCCAGTCATGCCGCATAACGTGGCAGCCATGCTCACATGCCCTACATGCAACCAAATTCTAATTGAAATAACACTCTTCCATACAGATCAATATGGATTCAGAAATGCCAGCAGCCCCGACACCAACCACTCGTTCGGCTGTCAATGTGCCGCGCCAAGCGGCTGCTATAGTTGCAGCGCCCCAAACAACCACACCAACGGCGCCTCGGGGTGGAATGGTAGCATTGCCGTCAACACCTGCGCTAGTAGCAGACCCACCACGCCTGTGATGCCCTCTATGTCGTCGAACCCACCGGCTGCCACAACGCGTTTTATTCAAAGGATTGCCACCTCAGCAACGCTAGTTGGTCGTGCAAGCGCGCGGCCATTGTCTCAATTGCCTGACGCCTATCCACCAAACCCACGAATGCACCTCGGGCACCTTCGACATCCATCCGATCAACACGATTCCTTAGGCGAACGTTTTTTTTTGCATTTTTTGCTAACCACGTCGTTGATTTAAAAATATTTTTTACCTTTGTGAAAAAATAAAACAAAATAAATTCCAAAATTGATAACCATTTGAGTTGAAGTACAAACGAATGTTTTCATAGAAATTTGGGTGAAGTTATATGGTGAGTGCGGAAAAGGTGATACATACAACAAAACATGGTCCTTGGAGCCTAAAAGAAAGGTACTACGGAAAACCAGGGGGAAAAAAATATATATATATTACATACATGGAAAAGTGACCGAAAACTTAAACAAAAAAAATAATAATAGTTAAATCTCAAAACTTAAAATCAAGTGTGATGGAAATATTTATAAAGTGAAAACCTAAACAAAAAATAAAAGTAATCTACGARCATAAAAGCAAGTGAAAGAAAATTAATATACATACGTATGCATAATACAAAAAAAAAAGAAAGAAAGTGTCAGTGACAGCAATATAAAGTGCTTAGTACAAAAAAGAACAAATCAGAGAATATATCTCACATCATAAAAGGAAAATAAAACTAACCAAAAAGAAACCAAACGGGCGCGAAAAAAATTAAACATATAAAGCTAAATAAAAACAAACACACTTACAACAAATTATACGGGCGCGAATTCAAACAAGAATCAAACCTCAAATAAATAGAGGAAGGTAGAGACGGAATAACCAGCAAACATTCAACCAAGAGGAGGAATTGGACAACGCAACACACTCACACTCACTTCTGATAGGTATAACCCAAAAGAACCTAAGGGAAATCAAAGTGAGTTGTATCGTTTCCATTTTTTGGTTTTGATTTTTATGTATATATATATGTATGTTTGCTAGTAACTACGGTTGCATACAAAACCGTTTAAGCAACATTTTATTTAAACGGATTTCAAACACCTTTTTCTACGGTGTATAAATTAAAAAACCGATAGTAAAAAGCAAAAAAGAAAAGTGAGCAAAATTTGGTATTATACCTCCCATGTATACTTACCTTTGTTTATGCAACCACTCACCAAGAAGATAATATTATCGTAGTATTCACGTATTTACTCGTAAATTTTCCGGCAATACTTCTTCTGCTTCTTTAAGCAGTACGCTGGATCGCTCAAAGGAAGTAATAAGCCCAATAAAGCAAACATTAAAGAGGGAGAGAGTATAAACATACATATAATAATACCCAACGATTACCCTCCTCCCGACCAACCGACGCGCGGGGCGCAATCCGCGAACGAGCAGAGTTAGCCGAGTCATAAAAGGCAAGAGAGTTTTAAGCGTTTCGATCTTAAGCTGCTCAGTTACAGAAACAAAAATTTCAACAGCCAAAATAAGAATTAGATTAAAGTTTATAATTTTAAAATGTTACTTGTTAAGAGTAGATAAAATTTTTTTTTTTATGGTAAAGAGGAAATCTGTTACATCAAATGTGCTGGAATGAGAATTGAAGTCGTGACATATACGGCGGAATGGTTCGTTTAACTCAAAATTTGTTCTAGAAAATTTTAAAAGCAAARGTTTAAACTGCCTGGTAGAACGAGCGGGAATGTTAAAATTAATATCAGAGATATTAATCTCAAGAGAGATGGGCTACAGACTGACCCATTGATGAGTTTTACAAGAAATATTATACCAAGCATTTTCTTACGACTAGCGAGTGTAGGGAGCTTTATAAGTTTTAAACGGTTAGTGTAAGCTGGAAGATTTAAACTGGAATCCCAATGCAAATGATTTAAGGCAAAAAGTAAAAATTGAATTAGATAACAAGGGTTCCATACTACGGAAGCATACTCTAATATAGGCCTCACCAAAGATGTAAAAAAAATTTTGGTGGTAAGCGGATCTCTAAATTCTTTAGACCAACGTTTGACAAAACCAAGAGCACCTTTAGCTTTAAAAACCATGTAAGGTGTGTGAAGATTAAAATTGAATTTGGGGGTAGGAGTTCACTGGAGCACGGGGAGGTGATGCTCTGCGCGTTCCTGGACATCGAAGGTGCCTTCTATAACACGTCCCACAAGAGTGTAGCAAGGGCGCTGGAGAAAAGGAATGTGGCGGCACCAGTGCTTAGATGGATAGAAGCCGTACTGCGCTCACGGGTTGCTGAGACCACAGTAGGTGATAGCAGTATTCGTCTCTACACAAGAAGAGGCTGTCCACGGGGGGGTGTGTTATCACCCCTGCTACGGAGTCTAGTTATGGACGAACTGCTAACACTGCTAACAGACAATGGAATCCACTGCCAAGGGTACGCGGACGACATTGTGATTATGGCAAGAGGGAGATTTGAAGAAACTCTTTGTGACTTGATCCAAAGAGGTCTCAACTTAGTGAAGGGGTGGTGTAGAGAGGTTTAACTAAATATCAACCCCTCCAAGACGTGTGTAATCCCATTTACGAGACGCAGGACCCTACCCGGCCTTAGGAATCTCCTACTGGGGGGTATTGAAATAGGGATGACCAACAGTGTTAAATACCTCGGTTTAATGTTAGATTCCAGGTTGAGGTGGAAGCAGCACGTAAACCTGACATTGGTCAAGACGACAAAGGCCTTAATGGTGTGTAATCGACTAGCAGGAAGGTCCTGGGGTTTAACGCCAAGAATAGTTAGATGGTTGTACACCATGATAGTAAGACAAATAATCACATATGGGGCGGTAGCCTGGGCCTCAGTAGCGTCGCAAACATCGGTTAGGACACAACTACTGAAGCTACAGAGGCTGGCCTGTGTCTGCACGACGGGCGCAATGCGAACCTGTCCAACGGCGGCACTGAAGGTTCTTCTTGAACTTACTCCGCTTCATCTGGTCATCGGTCTGATAGCCAAACACACTCTTCTGCAAATAACGGCAGAGGGGTGTGGAAAAGGAAAAATAGTCTCATCCCAGAGGATGGAGAAGATAAGTGGCAAGTTACCACTGGTCYTCCTCCCGAGGGATAGTACTACTAAAAAGGTTAACCTAAAGAAGAGGTTTAAGGTTACCCTCGGCAGCAAAGAGGATAGGAACGACTCCACCCTCGAGCGGATGTTGAGGAACAGTACTATGAGGTGGTACACAGATGGCTCTAAAATATCGGAGGGAATCGGCGCAGGGATTGTGGGCCCACGCACTAGGCTCTCAGTAYCCATGGGCGAGTTCCCGAGCATTTTCCAGGCAGAGATGTATGCTATAAGCCAGTGTATAGAAATAAACCTCCATCGCAACTATCGCAGTGAGCGTTCTTAGCGATAGTCAAGCGGCGCTAAAGGCGATCTCCTCTTACGAGATCAAGTCGCTTTTGGTGCAGGAGTGCAGGAGAGGCTGAATAGCCTTGCGGAGAGAAACCAGGTACACCTGATATGGGGGCCTGGTCACAAAGGTATAGCCCGCAATGAACTGGCGGACGAGCTCGCCCGATCCGCAGCCTCCACCAGGATGGTAGCACCCGAACCCTTTACAGGAGTGGGTCCCCACACTATAAAGAAGCTGATCCGTAAAAAGGAAAGAGCAGGCAGGGAAGAGCACTGACGACAAACTCATGGTATGAGACACGCCAAGCTGCTAATGGGAGGTTACAACCTGAAAAGGTTCAAAATCGTAATAAACCTCCCCAGGAGAAAACTCAGGCTGTTAGTCGCATGATATACTGGCCACTGCAAGCTGAATAGGCATCTGCACAGCATGGGCCTATCAGCTTGCGCCAACTGCCGTTTCTGCGACAGGGAGCCTGAAACTCCGGAGCATATGTTGATATGCACAGCAGTCTGCAGATTGCACAGCAGAGTGCAGTCGCAGAGCCAAGGCCCTTGGAGTTCTGTTTCCGGATAGGGATCGCATTGCCTCGCTAGCGCCAAGCAGTCTACTGGACTTAATTAATGGGCTGGGGCTAAGCGAGTCAATGTGAGTAAGGAGAGGGCACAATAGACCAAAGGTCGCAGTGCATTCCTCATCATCATTCATTCATTCANTTTTTCGTGGAAAAGTAATTGTATTATTGTTTCACGTTTTATAAATAAATAAATAAATAATAAATAATATTTTCTTTGATTTTCTTTACATTTTTTTTCCAAAAATAAGAATTTATTAGTTTGTTCGATGTTTTTTGGCACTACATGATGAGAAAAATGTTTTTCGGTTGATTTTGCAAATAAACGCACTACAAATGGAGCATTTTACATCAGACTTAGACTTGCAGCAACCACAAATTCCTCGCTTTCGAGCTCCTCAACTAGAATCATTTTTAGAGCAGGCCACTGGTGCTGTGGAAGGTGTTCGTATTTCTCTCAATAACTGCGCTGAAAATTGTTGTTGAAATTACCTCAAGTGCGTTTCATCWTATGTGGCTCAGCCAAAGAAAGTGCAAGTTGCCGCAAAAAATTTGGCCTCCTCCGATTCCGGTCATGTCCATGAAACATCGATTTCGGAAAAAATTAGGTACGMATTCAAAGCGGATATATCTAATATATTTGCAAATACAATGTTTGACCATCGATTTGTTTTGCGTTTCGTCGTGYAGGAGCCAATCATTTGATCAGCAGTATCAACACCACCTAAAGATATTAAACATAAAAAATTATTGGCAGGCAAAAAACTATTTGCAGTAAACCTTTTGTTGAATTGTAATAAGAAACAATCTCTGGTTTTTTCTTCGGCCCACTCTCATCAACATTATCTTTCTTGTGCATTGTAGTAATCAATATAGTTGCTTTGTTTTTGTGACTGATGTATTATACTAATGTCGCAATGTCATTGAATGCCAATGTAGATTTGTACGATGGAAGATTCTTCACAGTCAGCAATTTCGGAGGAATGAAAGTTTTATTTTTGCGAACCGTTCCCACATATGTAAGTTTCCTCTCATGAAGTTTTTTTACCAACTCAAATGTGGAAAAGAAATTGTCAGCTGATCTATTTTGCCCTTTCAAACCTTCTGTCAAGTCCAATGCAACGCGTTCTCCTTGGTTCTTTTCGGGCTTAGCATTTCTAGGTTTACCAAAGTATGTATTTTCCATACGTAGCCGGACTGTGAGTCCACGGATAACCAAAACTTCAAACCATATTTTGCTGCTTTTGATGGCATAAACTGTCAAAAAGAACATCGCTCCCTGAATGCAACAAGTTGCTCATCAACCGTGACATTTTCATGGCAGTTGTAGAACATTGGAAGAAGTTGTTGCCAACGGTCCCACAAGTCACGAATAGGAGCAAATTTATCGCTACTACGCGTTTGTTGTCGMCTCAAAACATCATCGAAACGAAACGCACTAGTAATCTTGTGGAATTGATTTTCAGACATAATTGATCGGAAAATTGGGCGACCAAATTTTGAATTAAATAAACCATGAACATCTTCATTTTTACCGCTGTCATTGAGTAAGTTTATTATAGTAAAATATTTTCCTGAAATAAGAAAAACAAGAACATACTCACCGACATACGCCTGCAAGAATAAGCACAGCTATATATGCGCGCAATATGTCATCATCAACATCGCCCCATTTCTCATCGAACTTGACTCTGCCGTACTTATTAGTATTTTCTATTGGAGGCGAAAAAAACAACAAAAAAACTGTCATGGCATCTGGACACTTCAAATCGAGTTGGTCCTGGTTGTGTTGAGATAATATTCTCAACCGCAGATCCAATATGCTGARGTAATGGTGTGGCATTCCATACCATCTTGTTTTTAGCAATAAATAAGGAATCAACAGAGCCACTTGGAGTTAAGAGGGGTTCCGGTTCACTATCTGTTTCAGACTAATTYTTTCATAATTCTCCGAATTATAATCAATATCGYAATCTGAGATATCCGATTCACTTTCTGTATAGAGCACTTCTCGTATCTCACGTGCGCCATTTCATAAGTAAACACGTCCGAACTCTCGAAMTCAACACACAAACTGAACAAATTCGCATAAACATTCGTAATTCTCTACCACAAAAAGCCAAAAGGGGAATCCCGCAATTATTTTTTGCACTAGCTATGTTGACTAAAGAAAAATGCAAAACGGGGCAACTCCTCGCCTAGTTTTTATTTTACCAGAGTTGAGTAAATAATAAATAATAATATTTAGCAAGTATTGAATCAAACTAAATATAAAGACTAAGATTAAATTGTTATTTTRTATGAAAACTGCAGTATGGACCAAATGGTCCTCTAACCTAAGATTCGTAAGTTTTTTTTAACCTAACAGCAGGGTTAAAGGACCTCCACAGAAGGTACCGGTGGAAAACACCAGAAAAGCGCCTCAGCTTGCAGATTGTGTCTTGATCAATGGCGACTGTCTCCCCCTACCGAATGGCYGCCTTTTCAGAAGCTTTACTACAGCTTGGACGGTCATATTCGCGTAGTCTATCTCCGCACGCAAACTGGAACACTAACCAGGCCGGTCGTTAAACTATACTTTTTGCCAACAGCCGAAAAAACCGATATATAAACCCTAAACAATAAACCGATAATAAAACCGCCAAATATACCACAAACAATAATTTATTAAAACCAAAAATAACATAAAAGGGTCGATCCACATGACGACCCACTCATGCCACACCACGTGGCAACATAGTTCACCACTATATTTCACAAATATCTAATGACGATAACCTCTTCTACAGATAAATATGGATATCGATGCGGCAACAGCACCATTGCCAACYGTCCGTTCGGCTGTCYACGTTCCACGTCCTGGGGCTGTCCCAACACCAGCGCCGAGTACCATCACGGCAACAAGGTCGTCAATCGCTGCACGCAGTGCAACCCGAGCGACTCCGACGTCGCAACAGAACAAGCTATCTCGCTTCCGATGTCCCCTGTGTTGTCGTTCTCACAGGTTGTCACACTGCGGCATATTTAAAAGGATGTCACTTCARCAACGCCAGCAGGTTGCCCGGGCCCATGGCTATTGCCTGAGTTGCCAGTCGCCTACTCATACAACACAGGAGTGTACGTCCGGCTATGTGTGCCAAATGTGTATGCTCCGCACCACACTATGCTGCACCGCGTCACCAGTCCCGAGACCGGGCGACACTCTGCCCCACGCAACCACGGGGGCAAAAGACGTTCCAAACGGCAGAAATCGCGAGGGCCAACAACCCCTCAGGAAGACTCGCGTCCGCGACAACGTACTAGGCCACCAACCCGCCGTTCATCCTCAGCAACGTGGTAGCCACGCTGCAACAACTCCAGCGGTTACTACGCTAAATATTCACCTAGGGGGGCCAGGATGGCTAGATGAGTATCAGCCTTTCCGTTTTCCTTTTCTTGCGAATCTCTTGTTGAATTGAAATAATTATATTTTATACCTTTGTGAAAAAATAAAACAAACAAATTCCAAAATTGATAACCATTTGAGTTGAAGTACAAACGGAAGTGCGGAAAAGGTGATACATACAACAAAACAGTAATAAAATTTAACACAAAGAATAATATAATCCCGAGCGTTTCTACTCCCAAACAAGGCGAAAGTTGCAAATGAAGTGGTAAGTGCATAGGTGAAATATTCATGTATGTATATATGTATGCTTATATTCTCTTTAATATCCGTTTTAATAAAATATTTYTCAAATGGTTTTATGTATATGCAACCTTAGTTACTAGCATTCATTCATATATACATAAATATTAAAACCAAAAAATCTAAACAATACAACTCACCTTGATTTCCATCTGGGATTCTTGGATTATACCGATCAGAAGTGAGTGTGAGTATGTTGTTATTCCAACTTCTTTTATCTGCTTTTCTTATATTTTTGTATGTTTTGTATATGTATATATTAATTTTATTTCACTTGTGTATACTTTATTTTTAATTTGAATTATTTGTAAACTCACGACTCACAACACTAAACGTATTTTGTATTTTCACAATACTTGATTTTATGTTTTTTTTTTTTTAATTTTTCGGTCACTTTTCAACGTATTTTTTATTTTTTTCTATGTTACTTTCCGATAGTGCCTTTCTTTTAGGCTCGAAGGTCCATGTTTTATCTTATATACCAACTTTTCCGCACTCACCGTTTATTTTTACGAAAACTGATATTAAAAAATTCGTTTACACTTCAATTGAAGTTGCTGTGAACTTTCGAATTTATTCACTCACAAAATTTATAAAATATATTTGAATTTAATACAAAAGGTTCACAGGTAAAAAATAGCCAAAGGAATCGCATGGCGAAAAGTATAGGTGTTGGTGTGTGCTGCTCTTTTGATTGATGGATGTGTGATGTTATTGTGTGGGTGTTAGAACGTGGTGTAGAATGTAAGTAACAAATGATGATGTGATCAGTGTGGGGAATGTGGCGTACCAATGTTGTGTATTTTAATGTGTATGGGAAGTGGGAAGGCTGATACTCATTTAGCCACCATCTATTAGAACAATAATCTATTTAATTTTACTAGACCTTTTTTAACATATTATGAACTTCCCTACGTCTTCTGTACTCTTACATAGTTTATTACAAGTCGAAAGTTTTTAATGAAATAAAGACAAGTAATACCGTAACCGTATGTACAATTATTCAATTCATGTCTTTAAAAGTACTCAGGTATACATGACTTTGACAGTAACGGTGGTTGCACTAACTCTATGATACCAGAGACTTAAATTAGGAGTGCGAAATCTTARATATGTCTTCGAAACGAATTAGTTTACAAATTTGAATATATATTGACAAGTAGTTTTTTATTTGAAATTATGAAGTCGTGTTCCAATTGAGGTTAAAGAATAATATTAAAAAAAAAAAAGAAATGTTAAAATTAATTTACGTTTTTATTTATTTATTTGGGCTTAGAACTTATCACAGTTTTTATAAGATGTTTAAATTTGTCCAGGTTATATGTATCGGTGAATGAAATCGGATTATTACATCTTATATAAAACGATTTGTATTTATTAGTATAAAATCATGGTTTAATTTTATTGGTCGCTCGACATAATACGGCCCATTATTGGAATATTTTGTAGTTTCGTTTCAGACGTTCTAAATGAAGATACAATTCCTTTTTTAACATTCTGCCATTAGCGTGAATTTTGGAACAAACTGAAAAGAGCTTCTCTGGATGGTAATGTAAAATCTAATTGAATCTTTTTTCTTTGCCACATATTAGCTGGATTTTGTTCATCTTTAAATAACCAATATCTCGGTATAACTAAACACTGAACCCTAGTTTCGGCCATTATAATACGATATTTCATTGTCTCACCAAGTCCGAAAATACCACCTTTGCTTATCGTTCCGACATCGATGAAGTGATTCTCAATTTTTGTTTCCATCTGTACTAATACAAACATATAGAAAATGTTAATAATTATTTTATTTTATTTTTTATTTTATACCAATTTCTTTTCAGCCGTATGCTTTCCAGGGCTCTTTCCAATTGTGTAAAAATTAGATTCGCTCTTCGAAAAATAGTTATAAGAACATGATGAATTTTTGTTTCCATCTGTACTAATACAAACATATAGAAAATGTTAATAATTATTTTATTTTATTTTTTATTTTATACCAATTTCTTTTCAGCCGTATGCTTTCCAGGGCTCTTTCCAATTGTGTAAAAATTAGATTCGCTCTTCGAAAAATAGTTATAAGAATAGTTTGCCTCACCCGGCAAAAAGTGAAATTCACCATTTTCCTCACTTCTGCTATCTTCACTATGTTCATGACCTTCTGGTTTACGCGTTGAATAAGATATTAAAGAGGACAACGACCCGAGTTCTGAAGACAATTCAAAGTTTTCATCAGGATTGCCAAGGGCACACTGCTTTTCTAATGTTCTTATTTTCTTTAACAAAGAAAAAATTTCTTATTATTGATTTCCTTGGAATATAGAAAAAACGACACGTATGGTAAATGTTTTCATCTTCAAAAACGAGATTAGCCAAATTCGTTTACAATAATAAGCGTGTTTTGTTTGACTAATGCCTAAATTTTTGRCAATTAAGATTAAGAACTTAGCTTATTTCGTAAATAATGCAAAAACAATCGGCTGAATTTCAATTTATTTCAAAAAGTCTATAAATATACAAATATATAATTTTGGTGCGTTTACATTCTCATCTGTCAAATGTCAAGGTACATACATATGTTTAAAAGCACTTACAGTTTTCTCTAAGACCGGGTAACAATATATCTCAATGCTTTCTAATTAGACTATTATGACTTAAATTTTAAACCATACTACTGTGATCAAATTGAAAGGTAAATTGTGTCCATTTCATATCCTTTACTTCACTTATGCCATCGAATTTTCCAGTTATAGGACTTGGAAAAAAACCTCCGTCGTATATCTATAGTTAAAATACAGTTAAAAATGTGGCACAATGATCACGAATAACCAACGCAGTATGACATGGTGCATTATCGCACTTCTTTGTTCAATAAATTCAGACAGAGTAAAAACCGAATAATTAACTGTTAGAGCCTCTCAAATACAAATGAATATTTTGACGTGAAATTTAGCATACAGAAAAAAAATTACAGATTCTAAAAACGCGCAATTTAAGGTCAAATTCATTTATTCAAAACAAAAAAAGGTGGAAGGATTGTATAGTAATTTTTGTATGTAATGGTTCGGGTGAAGGTTTTAATGCTGGCAATATCACTTTGCCATTAGCACAACACATCCATGGCGTTCTATATTGAAAGTTAGCCGGAACACAATGTCGAAAAATTGCGTCCATAATTTAGAATAGCATCCTTCTGTTTGGTTCTTTTGTTAAATATGTACATAAGGTAACACTGATTATTTGTTTGAATGCAACACTTTTGTTATTGTGTGAACAAAAAGAATTGAACAAAAGTTAAATATTGAATAAAAGTTATTKTTGCACTTTTTAATATAACAAATGTGTAGCTAATTAGAGGAGTTTTAGTGGATATAAAAGTTAAAATATATATGTAAAATTCATTATAAATCGGAGAAACAGGAATTTTAAATAGTTGAATTTTGGAACTTTAAATGCAAATATCTCAAAAATCATAAGACAGCAGCAACATACATATTAGTTTTTTTTTCGTTTGTTTTCGTTTGGTACTCTGAAAAATAGGTTCCTAGACACCTATAAGAAGGCCTCTCCTAGAATGAGTTCTTAATTGTAACGGGAAGGTCCTCCTACATACAATTTTCTATTTTTTCTTATTTTCATATAGAACATCTTATATCTCGCTTCCAACTACTTGCAAAAATATCTTGTTCCTTAGATTTAGCAGCAAACTGAATGCTCTACAAAAAAAGGTCGGTACGATTTTTTAGTAAACCCAACCGTTTAAAATTAAAGTTTGATTATTTTTGGGAAAATTTTTTATTTCTTATGAATTTTATAACTCAATGAACAAAATTATTATGAATGATGAAGCTGCAGCAATATCATCAGAAGCAGCAAATATCAATTGTTTAGTAAGTATGTGAAAAAAGTGTGCATACATTGAAATTGGACTGCGCAGTCTAATATAATACACAAAAATAAATACATACATATGTATTATGTATGTATTTTATGCGTTTAAGGCGGCCTGCACAATCTAATATAATATGTGCAAACAAATGTTTGTTTTATATTTTAAATTATCAAATAATATTTATCTTTTCTTTCATATCTTATTATTATTTTTATACTCTCGCAACAAAGTTGCTAAAGAGAGTATTATAGTTTTGTTCACATAACGGTTGTTTGTAAGTCCTAAAACCAAAAGAGTTAGA
>NW_017537583.1:70362-75530 GCF_001853355.1 Bactrocera latifrons
TATGTACATATGTATTAAAAATAATAAAACTAATAATTTAAAAATTAAAAAATTAAAAAGTCTAGTTTGAAGTTTTAAGAAATTTTTAAATTAGGAATTTAAAAATGGAACCCTGCATCAGCCGTCGTTTGGGGATATTRGAGCAAGACAGATATACTTTTTTAAATGACATTGCTGAATGAGCGCAACAGTGATGTATGATCACATTTATACGTACGAGTGCATAGAATCTTCACGCGGTCTGTGGCAAACTACACATGTTTACCCACTGATTATCTGGTTTTTTACCCGCTCATGGTGGGCAGGGTTGTGTGCGTTCATCTGTAGCATGTGATCGTCTTAGTAATGCCACATCATTTGCATTACGCGTTTGCCGTCCTATATTTTCTAATCAACAATATGTTTCTTTCAAATAAAGAAACATACATGTATACATGTACATCACTTCAACTGTTCACTTTGTTGTTTTTTAATTTAATTGCAATAGCTTGACAATTTAATTGAAACATAGTATACATTTAAACAATTTAAAACTCACTGTTTATATGTATGTAATGACATATGGCATAAACATAACAATTTGACAAAAAAGTGCCCATTGACATGCATTAAATTCATTGGTACAAAAATGTGATATGTAAGAACCGCTTAAACTTCACATATACCATTAAAAAATTAGTTGAATAAGACCAATACTTCTTTTAGACCCCATATACCTAATACAAAAATGTTTCAATATCGGGGTGACTTTATACCGCATATATCGGCCAATATGTGAGTTATCCCAATGAAAATGATAGAGAGTGTGATTTATTCATAATAGTGTATCTTTGTGCCTAAAATGGATAAATTTGAGCGAAAACTTGGCCTAGCCTATATAACGAATATGAGGCTTTTCGAACATGCGGCTGACTTTACTCTATATTTTTGGCTTTGCACCTTAACGCATTTCCCTGCCTTTGACTCTTGAAAGTTGCAAGAGTATAAAATGTTCGGTTGCAACCGAACTTGACCTTTCTTTACTCGTTTTTTTTTACTTTTTTACTTTGGCCCATCCTATAAGTCAACAAGAAGGCAACTTTTTACCTTTTTCCTCGTTATATCGGCGACTTTTGTCTCAACAAGACGGCGCCATTTCCCGCGCATTGCATGAATTACTGTATTTATTGAGAGAACTTAAGATCCAACTATCAAAAAATTTAAAAATTTCATTTAAAAAACGCTTAAGAAATGGTTAAGGAAATTTCCTGCGGTAAATTTTCTTGCAGCTGTATGCAGCTGTAAAGAAACCTATGGCTAATTTTTTTATAAATTTTTTCATTAAAATGCGTATATGGGTTTTATGGTCGTCAGCTTATGATTGCTTCCGATTCTGTTGGCTCTTCCTGGCCTTGATTAAAACACGTGCTTCAACTTTTGTCTATACTAATACTTTTATTCGGAAAGTGGCGTGTTCTAGATTAATATGCCTAAAAGAATAAAAGTGGTGTGATCTCTGTCAGAATGCGCAGAAGAGTGAGAATGAAAGAATAATTACAGTTCTGTTAACTGCGGTGCAGATAAATTAATGAGTGCTGCCAAACCATCGAATTGATGGTGCCGTCCTTGGGTGTTAGGTATGTTCGTGTACTACACTGCCAGACGTATATGGTATACCTTGYTTTGCGAAGAAACATGAAATCAAAAATTATTTCTTGAAAGAAAATCAATGTAATCACTAAATTCATCCTACAATTAGTTAAAATCATTATTATGAAATATATGTAGCTCATTTTGAAATTTTGTATAGAACTTCCAAATCTTTGTTCGTATTCCTTAAATTGTATTGAAATTATTTATATACATACACGCATAAGTTTATTTTCTCTTGCTCCTCTCATAAGGATGACCCACAATACATAACTAGCTGTCAAAATTACTTGACTAGAGCTTATAATGATTTTTTTCTTGAGCAATTACTTAAGAGCTGGATACGGACCTTTAAGAATCGAAATGCTCGAACCAGTCATAGAAAATGCCCTCAACGGTTGGCCAACATTTGAAAGAGATAATCTTCAAAAAATAAATGCCAAAGAATGTCCTTTCGAATAATAATAAACATTCTCTATTAAATTTGAAGATTCTGGCTATATTTTTTCTACTTTGCTTTTAACCGCTTATGTCGGTCAATGTATCTGATATTTTAAGAACGTATATGAAATTAAGTTTTTTAAAAATGTGATTTAGCGTTGAGTATGAATAAAATTTATTTAATGTCATATACCTTAAAAAGTTTCTTCTAATTCTCCCTATTGTATTTTTCTTCATATACCAACTATATTAATTTTAGCCTATTTGGTAGAGCCTTTATCATACACATATTAGGTTGTCAAAAAAAGTCTTGCGGTATTTTCGCTAGTTGGAGCTAAGAGCGCGTAGTTCTAGTTTTTTTCGTCGCATCGGGTCATGCTATACCTTTTTTAGAAGCTCATTTCACGCGCTAACATGTGTTTAATTGATTGCCGTTACTTTTAAGTCGTTCGTGAGTTATAGTGTCGCAAACATGGAGCAAAATAAAGAGAAAATACGGAATATTTTACAGTACTACTACGATAAAGGCAAAAATGCATCTCAAGCCAAAAATKGAAATAAAATCGCTGAATTGGTCGAAAGAGACCGGCATAGTAGCAGCCGTAGCATCGGTCAAGAGCTAGGCATTAGTCATAAAAAAAAAATTTTATGAACAATTGAAAATTCAATAAAAATACCGCAAAAACTATTCACGCCCCTAGGTACCGAATATTTAGGCCCGTTACCTATAGTTGACTGAAATTTAGGGATAACTCTTCTTTTATAATTATATGTCTGTATGCCTAAAATGGATTGAATCGGGTCAATACCCTTAGCCTGCATATATATTACTTAATATAAAGATTTTCGAACTTCCAGGCCACCGCGTATATCGGCCAATGTGTGAGTTATCCCAATGAACATAAAAAAGCGTGTTTTAATCATAACAGTGTTTTTGTTTTTTGAGTAAATAGATGAATTTGAACGGAAACTTGGCCTAGCCCCTATATAGCTAATATCAGAATTTTCGAACATCCAGTTGACTTTACTCTATATGATTGGTTTTACAGTATTTCCTGGCTTTAATTCTTGAAATTTGCGAGAGTATAAAATGTTCGGTTGCACCCAAACTTAGCTTTTCCTAACTTGTTTTTTTTTTATAATTTTTTAACATGTTGCGACAGTGTATAATATTGTTTCTTACCTAAAAGTTGTATGTATGTCCTAAAATTAATCGAAATAGATATATATATAATCTCTTTTTATATACTTGCATAAATGATCAGGACGATGAGATGAGTCTGTTTATCTCTGCGTTCGTGCAAGCTGCACCTTAGTAAGAATTGAGATATCTCGATGAAATTACGTTTACATATTTCCTGGAAAAATAAGGTCAAGCAGAGTTCGTTAAAAGGCGSAGTGGAACCACTCCCATAGCCACTAATCGCTATTAATCGAAAACGTATTAAAGATATCTTCCTAAACTAATTAAGCTACAATAACCAAATTCGCTCACGATAAATCACCATATAAYCCCTATCGGCACTGAAAAAAAAAGATAATATCGGAAGATACTCCCGTCTACTCCCTTTATAACAATACTGTTAAAAAACCCAGCGATATATCAATGACTAAATATGGCAGAGACATTAAATTTTATATCCTAGATRTTATGAAAAAATTTGTGAGAGCCAAGCAAAAATTGGACGAAGGGCGTGGCACCGCCCACTTTTGGGGGAAATCGCATATCTGGGGACCCACTCGACCAATTTCGACAAAATTTTGCGGTATTTTTTCTGAATACCTTTATAAAAATGGACGAAATCGAAATACAACCACGCCTAGATCCAAAAATTTAAATTTAATTTAGTTTTAAATATATCGGCAAATATGTAAATTATCTTAATAAAATCCTGAGAGCGTGTTTTATTGATAACGGTATCGTTCTACCTTAGTGAAACACAGGGAACTTTTTCAGTGTGCTACATACTAATAATATTTRGTATTGGCAAAAATAAATAAAACTCGGTAGATATTACCCCAACGCCCATATACTAAATGTAATGATTTTCGTTTTCTAACAAATCTTATRAGGAATAATTCGTCAGTGTATGAGTTTTCTTCTTTATTGCCGTAGAGACAGTTTACTCGGTTATTGCCTAGTTTGCAAGAGCGCACCGGTCGTTCTTCCTTTTCACTATTTCGCGCCAATTGGAGATTCCAAATGTAGCCAGGTCCTTTCCCTCTTAGCCTTTCCAACGTAAAGGAGGTCTTCCTCTTCCTCTGCTTCCCCCGGCGAGTACTGCATGAAATACTTTCATGGCTACAATATTTTCGTCGATTCGGACGACATGACCTAGCCAGCGTATTTGTCATCTCAAATCATCGTTTCATCTAATTCGATATTCACAGTTGCCAATGCGCAAAGAACCATTTCATTTACAAGCTCCTAAAATTGTCYTGTCCTGTCCTACCTGTCCTAAAATACAACGTCAAACGGATAACTTGTTGTAAGAATTTCATAAAAAGTCATGTTTATTACTTAGGTGTTTCCACAAACTTTTGATCCATAACTATTTATTACATAAAGCAATAACGCATTTCACTTGTGTATCTCCGTTAATTATTCTTGCCAATCTGAGTTGTAGTCTTTTCCTTATTTCTGCCAACTTCTTACTACTATGCAATCGTGGTATTTTGTTTTTCTCCCATATCTTTAATATTTATTATTTTATCTTTTTTTGGGTTTCAACGTTATTATATATTTATTAATTCCCGAATAAAAATATTTAACCTTCACCAGAAAGAAAGCAAATACAACACATTTGACAGTTGATAATCTCATTTGCCTATATAAACGGATAGATTATTAAATGAGCTTAGAACGACATTATTTTCATATTTAAAGGATGCTAAGGAAAGTATTATAGTTTTGTTCACGTAACGGTTGTTTGTAAGTCCTAAAACTAAAAGAGTCAGATATAGGGTTATATATAACAAAGTGATCAGGGTGACGAGTAGAGTTGAAATCCGGATGTCTGTCTATCCGTCCGCGCAAGCTGTAACTTGAGTAAAAATTGAGATATCTTGATGAAACTTGTCATGCGAGAGTATAAAAT
>NW_017537583.1:76015-78289 GCF_001853355.1 Bactrocera latifrons
TTTGTTTTGCTCTTCTTCCGTTATTCGTCGTATTTTTGCATATGACAAAAATAGATAACGGTAAATTTGAGTAAATGCTTTATGAATGATTGAAACTTCATATAAGCGTCGCGCCAGTTGCCTTTATTTAGCTGTCGGTCTCTCATTCAGTGCGTGGCGGCTGGATAGAAAGTGTCTTTTTTAATTAACAATGTCTTTTAAAAAAAGTAGTGCTGAAGTTTTAAAAAATTCAAAACAATGGGAAAACAATTTAATAACATTTGAAGAATCTAAGAATAAGAGAAGAGAAATCAATAACATTGAAAACCCCTTGAGTGAATTGTGTAAGATTCCAAAACAGACCATGATTATAGGAAGGTATAATGAATTAGCAAAAACGGAGAAATTGAAAAAGAAAAGATGCCAGATTATTTCAAACGAAATATTTGCCTTGTGGTCGAAACTAAACTTTCCGAGCATAACACGTATAGCTGCACAACGGAAGATAACAAAAGTTTTAAATGATTATTCAACATTTTTAAAATTCCCGGATGGTAGAAATGTTACAATGGCGTTCAACAAGTTATGTGATATAACTGATTTAAGAGGTGTCTGGCTAGGAACTGAGGACAAAAAGTTGTATGAACTCCAAACAACTACAAATTGAGAAGTTGGGTACACGACAGCTAAAGTAGTTTGTGTGCATCTGTTAGTTTAAATCTTAAGTTTATCTCAAATAATATCAAAATGAATTAAATAATGAACTAAAACGTATATTTACTATAAAAATGTATTTGTCTTGTACTTAAATTAGTCTTATTGCTTCTAAAAAAAATTTGTCTTCTTCTTCTTCGCATATAACATATGAATTAATTCTGCGTGAAGTTTTTGAAATAAATCGAAAAACTAAAACGCAGTTATCATTTTTTTACTATTCCTCATCGTGTTATGGCATGTAAAGTAGGTGTTACAAAAATAGACTACCCGTAGTGTGTAGTGTGGTTGGTATGATATGTAGCTGTGGTTGTGTAGATGACATGTTGTGTTGTATTAGATTGTGTGACCTTTAGTATGTTGTGGGTGGATTTTGTGCGTTGAGTGCTGCGAGGATGATAGGTGCGGTGTAGCAAAATATCGCACGACCAGATGTCGCATAAACAACATCTATTGAATAATTATATTCCTCTATGGCTTGAAATATTTCTTCTTCAGTAGTCGTTTATTTATCTTCTGACAGGGATCTGGCTATTTTAAAATTGTGGAGTGAAATAATTCAATTTCGAATGATTGTTTTATATTTAGTAGTAYAGTTATATAGGCAGTCGTTTGAACGCTAACAAATATGTTTTATTATTATCRGTCCTACGATCGATTCAGTAGGGAAATACTTGATTAATCACTTTAAATACAAATTCGTGGAAATGTCTCTTTATGTCGAATTGTCGTAAATACGCCTATTTTGAGTACATATTTGTGCAAGAGTGATATCTGACGTATTGTATTTCATTTGTACAGAAGTACCTGCTTTGTCGGGTGTAGGAGTTTTTGRCCTTTTCCCATATTTGTCTATGTTGTATAAATTATGTAAAGGCAATGTTATAAAGGATTCTTATTGCATAAGCAAAAAGTCCTCGGTTATTTTATAGTTGTTAATGGCCTTCCGTACTTCCTTCGAGGATTGCCTTCTTTTTATGATTTGCTAAATGATAATAAAGACAATGCCAACGACACAGAGAATTAGGCTTGCTGCAAACCAAACATTATATGATCCGGCAACCTGCAACTTGTTTGCTGAATTTTTCAAATCGAATTATACCCACGATGATCTTGGTAATAGTCCCACTTTTTCAGCTAATAATTTCCCTTCCATAAAYTTTGGCACACTGCGTCTTTCACAGGATGATATTGCCAAGGCTATTTGTGATATTAAGTCTTCCTCCAAATTGGACTTGGATGGGCTTCCACCTGTACTTATAAAAAATTGTACTGCCTTGGTATATCCTCTCATGCTTATCTTCAATAAGTCTCCCTTTTTTTATCTCTGGACTGGAAATTAACATGCATTGCCCCTGTACAAAAGTTGTCCTAAAAGTTGTCCGTCAATTAAAGGAGCACRTCTGTGGTGTATAACCGTCTGTCACAAAATAGACTGCTTCTTTATTCAATACCTCCTTAAATATACATATGTATAACRGATTGTAGAATCACGCCACATGATACATATGCACATACTTATATGTATGTCTATAGTTACATATTTAAATTCACTAAGTTAGAGTGAAACTACTAGTCTAC
>NW_017537584.1:0-6175 GCF_001853355.1 Bactrocera latifrons
ATATAAAACATTTAAACAATTGCCATTGCCGTTAATTAATTCAATAAATTATTTTAAAGTAACGATTTATCATTGAATATTTATGATAGGTAAAAAAACGTACTTTAAAATATTCATTAAATATKCACTTTTTGCACTATTATTATTATACATATTTTATGATTATATCTAACATTTTGTATTTAATTTTTTTCTTTTAACAGGCGTAAATGTTGGCTCAAACGTTTAGGTGTTTTTGAAGATCTGAATGAAAAAACACTAAACACATTTTTGCGTGTGAGCGGCATTTTGCTAATGCGTAACGCAAAAAAATTGCGTCTTAGAGTCGTTTATTGTAATTATTGAGCCAATATTTAACGCCCCATATTTTGAAAATACAATTGAAATGGGAGTAGAAGATTTTTTCCCCCAAATGGAAGGATGTGCCTCAAATGCAAACGGTGCATCGAGGCAGCTTCTTCCGCTTTTAGAAAGGGAAGACCGCGATGATATATTAGAGCCTCTGCCACTTCTTGAGGAGGAACCACTAACGAGTAGTGAAAAACCCGCGCAAACAGGTAGGGGTCTGACAGGGTCTGAAAATTGAGGGAAGAGAATAGGATTAAAAAAATAATATTAGATGAAAAAGAACAGGAGAATAGGAGTTTAAAAGCTCAGTTGGTCCAAATGGCTATTGAATTAGAAAGATGTAGAAAAATGTTAAGAAGTAGTTCATTTAGGGAAAAGTCAGATCCTCTAGAGATAGTTTACAGCAAAGTTCCTCCTCAGTTAGGTGCTTGTATTAGGACTAGTTTTTTAAATAATAATCGCCAAAATCGCGGTCGGCGATATGATACTTTTTTTAAAACTTTAGCTTTGGGTGTATTTTTTTTGTCGCCAATCGCTTACCGCTACCGAAGGCACCAACTTAGTTTTGATATCGATGTCGATGAAAATCGCACATCTAGAATAGCCACAACTGCAATGACCATAATGGAGCAAGGTATAGGTGGGGAACCTTGGGCCCACCCGTTAACTTCTTTTTTGGTAGAGGCTTATGTAAAGGGGATGTCCTTAAGAAATATACTCTTGAAGCCATTACCCAACTTCAAAATATAGGGCTAGTTCCTTGCCATTTTGTTTGTGACCAGGGTACCAATTTTCAAAAATTAGCTAATTTGTTAGGTGTTTCAATGTCACCGTCTTTTTTCAACGTTAGTGGTAAGAAATATTTTTTTTTATGATAGCCCCCATTTATTAAAATGTAGTCGAAACTACTTACAAAATATGAAAAATAAAGTTGATTTTAAAAATAGTCGCGTATGTTGGTCAGAAATAGTCCATTTTTATAAACAGGACTCAAACGAGTTATCGGTGTGCGCATAAACTAACCGATGCTCATATTTTTACCCCAATACCTTTCAAAAAATGAAAGTTAAATTCGCGTCTCAACTGCTAAGTAATACGGTCGCTTCAGGTATGCTTTCTCTTTACAGCTCGGGAGCCTTAAGCTGAAATAGTATGAGCTTTATTAATACCGCGGATTTCGTTTCTTTTTTCAATAAATTATTCGATATCTTTAATAGTAGTTTTACTGAGGCCATTGTACCTACTAAAAAGTTTTTATAAGTTCCCCAGAGCAAAATCAGTTTTTAGATGAGGCAGAAAAAGTTTTAAAAACAATTCGGGTCGTAGATGAGTTAGCAAACAACAAAACGCATAATTTAAATTTTATTAAGGGATAGTTAATTAATATTAATAGTTTAAGACGATTGTGGCAATTGCTGTCAAACTCGGGATTTTCTTGCCTAAAGACAAGACGACTATGTCAGGACAGCTTAGAGCATTTTTTGGTCAGATTAGATGTAGGGGAGGTACTAGAGTTACACCTTTCATGTTCTCTAGTTTATTTAGGAAGTCGTGGGGTTTACGTCACATAAATATCGTAACAAAAGGTAAATGTGAGCTGCCTTTAGAACCTGAAGCCACAGTTATTTCAGAACATAGCCATAATGTTCTTTTTAATGTGTGCAATGATTCCGTTGTAAGTGACCTTTCTTGGCAGGATTTCCAGGGCTTACCACCGCCCGAACACTCCATTGTTAGATCCATTACTTTAGATAGTAGTTTGGTAATTAACTTTTTGAAGGAAAATGCTTTTAACTATTTTTGCGGCTACCTTTATTTGAAAATTGTTAAGAGTGCACACATGCCTCCTCCCATTACTTTATTTAGGAGATGGAATTCCTTCAGATGAATTCATCTTCATACACCTAAACCAGGTCGATAAATGCAACTTAGTGACGCCGCCTGAAGAACTTGTTGCATTTATTAATAATTTAGAAAAAAAAAATTGTTAACGAATTTGACAAAAATTGTCATAAAATAGGTATAGAAGAAATTCTTTTTACTAAACTAAGAGAAAATAGGTCCTTTTTGTGTTGTGAAGGTAGTTATTGCTCTATTTATTAGAAATAGAATTTATTTTGTGATAAAATTTTTAAATAAAGATTTATCTCTACCTAATTTTAAGAATAAAATTTTGTGTGTTTCACATTTTAGTTATCTTCCTTTTAAGTGGTTGCAATGAGCTAAATATTTTATAAGAGGCTCTAAAGTTAAAATGATAAAGATTAAAAAGTTTTTAATTACAAATTAGAATTTGGGGCATAAATATTGGCATTTGCATGTACGTTAGTTTTATAGTTTTAAGTATTATACAAGTATTTATTAATAGTACTTAATTTTCTGTGATATGGAGTGATATTGTTTTTTTTTTAATTTTTAATACTATATGAATTGTTAACGTTTTTTATTTTTTATTTTTTTTTATGTAAATAAATTTTTAATGGGTGAAATAGGACTACTGGTTAACCTAGCACTCAAAAATAACTCCGGTAACGCGCCTTTTTGCATACCTCATAGGTGGTGTGGAAAATGCGAATTGGGTGTTTATTTAAAATGCCCAAAAAATAGTTTTTTTCTGATCTGGCTACGATGAAAAATGTCATAAAAAACGGTAATTTTGAAGCGCACACACACTGGAATAAGTTAGGCATCCCTTTATTCCTGTCGACGGTATCACGGTAAAGCGGGTGATAGAAGCGGTGTTGGCTGATTATTTACATTGCACTCCCATAAGACAGGTCGTATCAGCTGATTCGACCTGAGGTTTTACGGAATTTGCTGATTATATACGCGTAAATCCACGTTTAATCATCTCTCACGTTTTCATTAACGGGTTTCAAAGCTATTGCGTGGGATTTTGAAAATATTGAATGTATGCTGGTTTCACTAATGCTGATAATATTTGTTTGCGCACAGCATCCAGTAAGTTCATTGATGAACTGTTGCTGAGATAATCCACGTTGAAAGTTAAGAAACACATTTGCGCGAAAGTGTTCCAGATTTAATTATAATTTTTGGCCAATATCAAGTTAATTTAAACAACACAAGTAGCGCTCATATTTCAAAACGTTCTGAGTTTATATAACAGCAAAATGTCCAACTTTACGGGGTATCTCGACAGACAATTTGAGCTCTTGAACTGTTTAAACCTTTTATGAGGAAAATAGAAAAAGGAAAAAGACCCTTTTTTACAAATGTACTTAAGGGAAAAATAAGAATTCATTTATTATTTAATTTATTATTTTAATTGGTGTATAAAATTTATGCTACAATTATTATACAAGGTGCGTTCCAAAGTAAACAGGTGTCGCTATCTATATGTCGGCTGGTGGGTTAGAATCTGCTACCTTTATCGAGTGAGAATTTCATGACATTTCATTCATAGGAAGTGAAGTTATTGCGTTTTAAATGTCAGTATATTTGTGTTATCGGTGCAAAAATGAGCTTCGAACAAAGAGCCAACATTATGAAAATTTGGTTTTAAAATTGGTAAAACCAAAACGTTTTAATTGATGAAACAAGTTTATGGCAATGCCTATCCCGTAGCTGAGTGCACGAGTGGTTTCAACGTTTTCAAAGTGGTCGTGAGGACATAAATGACATGTGGGCTAATCAAAAAAATGCATTTGCTCATGAAGGGAAAGCGATATGCAGACGTTAAGGTCAAAAGGCTTGCTCCGGTATACTGGCGGCCATACCGGCCAACGAGCTAAAACATTCGTTCGACATGCTTTTGGACCGCGAAAAAAGTTGTATTGAAGCAAAAAGAGAGTATTTTCAATAAAATAAATTAATATTTAAAAAAACAAAAAAAAAACATTTGTTCTGTTTTTTTTAAGTGCTGTTTACTTTGAAACGCACCTCGTACATCTAGAAAGACGGACATGGCTAAATAAACTCAGCTTGTCACGCTGATCATTTAAATATATTATGTACTGTCGGGTATATGTTATAGTGCTCCGAAATACATAAGTAATAGTAGTTCTACTAATGCTATTGTTATAACAACGCAATCTTCAACACAATAGTAATAAGTTTTGTTACAGAATACAAGGCTTATATTATATTATAAGAATTTAAGTATAAATTATAAAAAAAAAACAAAAGACAAGCCAAAACAACTCACTTAAATTAAAAATACTATAGCGTAAAAAGATAAAAAAATTGAGAAAATAAAAATATCTGCTCAGCGACATTCCTTCACGTTACGTTACGACAAAGGTGTTACTCTGCGATGCGCAAATAAATACAAATTGGATATTAAAAAAACTATTAAATTTCAATGACATATGTGAATGTATAATGTTTAACTGTTTATATATCTATACTATATTTCATGTGACTTTTTAAACATAGTGTTGTTTAGCTCTTAATATATGTAAATGACGATATCGGTCTAGACTTTGGTCTAAGCCTCATACGCCTGATATAATGTGTTACGTTGTGTTTTTTCTCACACACCCACTATATTGAATTTCGTCTTTTTCGTTGCTTTTATGTCGTATATATCTTAATGAAAGAGTATCAACTAAATTAAGCATAATATTTCGACAATGAATGTTCAATTTTTACGCAACATTTTATACTTTTGTTTCTACAGAGTATAACTTTTTTGTTTACCTATCGGTTGGTGGTGTTACCTAAAACTAATCGAAATAAATATGGAGTTATATATATATATATATATATATGATCAAGATTGTAAGATGAGTTGAATTAGACTTATTACACGTGTTCCTTGGACAAATCGCGCGGACGGTATTGAAGATAGGCTGCAAATTAAGAAACAAACCTGTATTTTAGAACAACGAACGAATGGCATTCCAATAATATGACTAAAATTTAAAAGGATCGATTCTTTTAATACCTCTTGCGACAGTGTGAAAATAGGTAAAATCGGATGATAACCCCGCCCAATCTCCATACCACAACTTTAACTTCCATCTGATTCTTTCACTTTCCAATATACAAACTTCAATCACTATATCGGGATAAACCTTTCCTAAATCATTGCCATTATAAGTCTAAAAACTGTCAAAATCGGACAGTAATTATTCAAGTCCCCAGATACCAAAGATGGGGACCCCAGTGCCTATGACTGAATTTTTACCGAGAATATCGGTCAATGTGTAAGATTTGCAAATGAAATTCGAAAATAATATTTTCTGATAATTGAATGTTTGGAAAATAGGTTGAATCGAATCATCTAATAAAAAGATTTTCGAACTTCCGGCTGACTTTATTTCTCACTACAAAACTTTGGTAGACTTTATTCATTATTTGTTGTTAATTGTATTGAAACTCAGAGAGGATCTTTTTCTGTTAGTAATTGTTTAAATTAGCTAAGTCTTTCCCTACATGTCCAAACAACTCTAGCGGGGAAAACTGACGCACCCTAATCACACACCCAAGGGACTTAAGCCGACACGATGGCACCGAGAATACCATACCACACCAAACAAACGAACAAGAGATCGGATCATTGCTTCTTCATCACATTCAATACGAAAACTACATATATAAATAACCCAACAACAAACATTAACCCGAATTGTCCGGGTGCACCCATATGGTAACGCAAAACATAGTAACCTTTGAAAAACATAGCAACCCATGAGTTTCGAATTCTTGAAAGCAACGCCTATTTTGATTAAAACAGACTCTTGGTAGCATATTGTGCGAAATGAGTTATATGAAGATAGCAAAATATATTTTTCTGTAATTTTAACCAAACCGGCTTGTGATATTTGTAATGATAAATAGTGCTTTTAGATATGTATATACAAAT
>NW_017537584.1:6335-7963 GCF_001853355.1 Bactrocera latifrons
TTTTTTATAATTGAGCATGTGTGGTACCATATGGTCACATATGTACATGCACATTTACATTGTCAATGGTTTAATAATAGTAAAAAAAAACTAACTTTTCACTTTATTCAAAGTCTGGAAAGTGAAGAAGAAATAGCAAAATATAAACTTACAATTAGGGAATTAAATTAAGTCTCTAAGGCCAGTTTTGTACAAAAATTCGGCTACCTTGTGGATGTTTTCTTCAGAAAAAGCCTTGAGCGTATTTGAAATGGGTTGGTTATCAAATAGTGCGTTTCTAGTTGCACTAAACCTAGTGCATTCATCGAGAAGATGTTTAACTGTAAGCGATGGATAAGTGCAATCGCAGCGTGGTCTATTTGAACCGTTTAGCAGGTGCAAGTGGGTGGCCATGGTATGCCCAATTCGAAGTCGAGTAAAAGCAATAATGTCATTTGCTCGGCAGATGGGCGGAATATGTGGCTGCATGCCAGTTTTATTGAAGTTCGAGTAATAGTTTTGCACACTGTTCCAAGAATTTGTTTTCTGTTCTGTTAGGAAGTTATTGACGAGTAGGAAGATATCCTTCCTCAACATATAATTGAAAGTAAATAATAGCTCCATTGCTACTTATTTTGCTTTCAGATCCGCTAATTCGATGCCAATAATTCCCGCGTGACCAGGAATCCACATAATTTTGATTTCTTTGGCTTTTTGTATAAGTTTGGTGGGTATTTCAGAGATTAGGGGTACCTTATTAGTAATATTCATGATACTAGCAATAGTTGACATACTGTCTGTGCAGATTATCGTATTGTCGTTAGATTCTGAGGCTGCCAGTATTGCGTTGTATACTGCAAACACCTCTGCCGTAGACACTGATCCATAATTTGGTAGATGCCCTGCTATTACTGTTTTCCCATCGGTTTGGACCCCAGCGAATGACGTGTGGTCGTTCGACTTTGACCATTCGTTCCGAAAAGGACCTCTGTATTCTTCAAAAAGGCGCTGGAATACTGTTGGGCTTGTGGTTGACTTGGCGTGATTTGTTAAACCGATCAGGAAAGATGAGTAGCTTAAGTCCCAAGATGGTGAACTGACGGGAGGCAGAAAAGATGGTTTCGAGTCTATTCCTAAAATTTTAGCGAATTTCAGCACTCTGTGCAATGTTGGCGTGCGTCTTGGGGTTTTATTAGCGGCCCATATCGTTGTGATAGAGTCATAAATAATACTATTTCTGCAGAGAAAAATCTTTGGGATAACCCTCATAGTGGTATATTCAATTCTTTCTTGTAAGGTAGGCATCCCAGCTTCGGCTAAGATGCATTGAATCGAGGATGTTGGAAAGGCGCGTATACTCCTTCGAACGGCTGCATGATAAGTCGAAGAGATCAGTTTTATATTACTCTTTGCACTATTTCCGTATATTGGTAAGCCATAGTCAATCTTCCACAATATTATAGCCTTAGTAACATTGATTAAAGTGTTTGGATGGATAAGGCAGTGTTTAGAAGATAGATATTTAATAATATTTAACCTGACAGGTAGGCTTTTTTATACTCTCGCAACAAAGTTGCTAAAGAGAGTATTATAGTTTTGTTCACATAACGGTTGTTTGTAAGTCCTAAAACTAAAAGAGTCAGATATAG
>NW_017537584.1:9918-11333 GCF_001853355.1 Bactrocera latifrons
CTTGGAGAGTTGAGACAGGAATAGCCGCAATTGTTTCTCGAATGGATTGCCTTAGTTCATTCAAATTTGTTGGTTTTGCTTTGTAGACTTCCTGTTTGCAATAACCCCACAAGAAAGTCAGGTGCAGTAAGGTCAGGCGACCTGGGTTTCCAATGGAATGTGGCGTTTCTGGATATCAGCTTATTGGGAAATTTTCGTCGCTATTCTGTCATAACAGGTTGGGCTATGTGAGGAGATGCACCATCTTGCTGAGACCACACAGAGTTGAAAGAAATTCTCATTCGGCTGGAAATTCTGGATAGAAAAACTCTCTCAACATCCTCAAGTAACGGTCTCCAGTAACCGTAACGGTGTGACCGTTTTCTTCGAAGAGGTAGGGCCCGACAATGCAGCGTAATGAAACTGCACACCACACTGTGACACGAAGTGGATGCAATTCCGTCTCATGGAGTATCTGTGGGTTGGAAGCACTCCATATTCGACAATTTTGTTTGTTTATGTTGCCGTTTAAATCGAAATGGGCCTCGTCAGACATAAAAAGACAGTTCAACATGTTTCCATACTCTTCCACCATTTGAAGCATCTTCTGGCAAAATTCCAAGCGAATCGGCAAGTCTGCAGCGTTCAGATTGTTGGCCATTTGAATTTTACATGGGGATAAGTCCAAATCTTTTGTGCATAATTGACTGTAATGACTGTCCGCTTACACCCCTTTGAGCAGATAAGCTTCTTGTCGAAACACGTGGATTGTTTTGTATGGCAGCAGCTACAGCGATTGTTTTATCCGTTCGAACTGAAGGGTTTCGATGGTAAGGTCTTCTGTTGACTGTCCCATGCTCGGCAAAATTATTTACAAGTCTTATTATGGTCCATCTGCTCGGAGGATTGCCGCCAAACGTGCGCCTATACTCTCTTGGAACGGCGGACAATCCAAATTCTTGTTTCAGTGTCCCAATTATCCATTTTTGTTAAAGGTAAAAGTCAATCTGCAAAATAAAAAAAAAAATTAACCAGATTCATTAAATAGAAAAAGAGTTATTTAATTTTTTTTTGGTAGCGGCTTTCATCAGCCACCCTGTATGTGGGCTCCAACACGATCAAAAGCCTTTTCAAAATCTAGACTGAGCGTAGAGATATGATTGCGGGAAGACAAACCATATGAGATGAAACTTTCAAAAAGAAGGCGTCGGAAGTTCCTTGCCCCTCTTTGAAAGCGAACTGATTTAGACTGATTAAACTGTGTTTAGAAGTATACCACATAATGCGTTTTGAAACGATTTTTCCTATTAACTTATTCATGCAAGATAAGTGAAATAGGTCTATAATTTAGAACTTCTGAGGACGDGTTAGTAGACTTTGGTATGGGAACAATTGTTGCAATTTTCCAGTTTTGTGGATAAATTCCGCCCGTTAAA
>NW_017537584.1:11658-17528 GCF_001853355.1 Bactrocera latifrons
AGTTTTCTTAAGAAATAAAAATAGGTAAAAAAACTTTTTAAGTTAAACGGTTTTATGTTAAACATACATTGAATTGTTTAAGATAAATGTACTAAAAACCAAAAAATAATAAAATAGATACAGTCGTGGGAATTATAAACATATGCATAGACTAGACTAAAATAAAACCGTGGGGCACGTCAATTGTCTACAAATTATGCTACTTCTTGAGACCTTTCATTTGATACCCATGTTGATGGGATTGATAAAACCTACGTCATCCGCCATTTTGTAGCGGCCGCCATCTTTGATTTCAATTTTTTATAGTATATTGTATTCTGCTTGTTGAGTCCTTTCATTTGATACCCATATTCATGGGATTGATAAAACCTAGATTATCCGCCATTTTGTAGCGGCGGCCATCTTGAATTTATAATGATAATGAATAAACATAATTGTATTGTCACCGAAATCCAAAGTGTAGTCAAAATGTCAGATTAATCGGTTGACAGGAAGAGGGTGAAATTTGAATTACTAAATTTGACCCAAGAATAAATAATAAATAAAACAAACGGGGTGAGCTAAATAAAACCATTTAAAATAGCATTTACTTTCTTGTATAAAATCAGGTTGGCTTCTGTTCTGGAACCCTTGTATTTTCTCCAGTTATGCTGTTTTAAATTTCTTAAGCTCTCCAACTCCTTTGAGCAGTAAGGAACTACTTTTTTATGGGGTTTAGAAATAGTTTGCGGAATTGAAACGTACGATGCAGACCTTAATATTTTGGTGATATTAGCCGCTCCTTTATTGACATTTTGAGATACAGGGGTTTGATCGCAGAACAGAATTGCCTTTTGCATGTACTTAGACCGGTCTGCTTTACCTGTCAGGAACAATGGTCTAGGAAAGGCCTTTGCAAAGGATGACGTTGCAATTTCAGTTACTATTGGGTAGTGGTCGCTACCACACAAACTATCAAGAGTTCGGCTATTCACTTTTAGAGCTATATTGGTAGAGCAAATAGATAGGTCGATGTGCGTAAAAGAATTATGAGTTGAAAAATGAGTCGGGGCACCATCGTTCAATACGGTAAGATTCTCTGTAAGAATTAAGTTTTCCAGAATTAATCCTCTTTGGTTCGTTGGGGGAGAGCCCTATAATGGGGACCACGAATTCATATCTCCAACCAGGATTACGGGCTTGGGTACTGAGGAGAGAATTTGCTGAAGCTCAATAAGCGTGAAATTTTGTTGTGGGGGAATATACAAGCAAATAATCGTAAATTTAAATTTTGTGGATATTTGAATGGCTAAAGAAGCTATATTCGAATGGATTTCGAGGAATTTATGTGGAATGTCTTTTCTTACTAAAACAGCAATACCTTGTTTGTTTGTTAAAATCTGAGGTAAATTTAAGAAATAGCTAACGTACTTATTTGATACAAAAGCGTTTTTATTTACAGCAAGATGGGTTTCTTGTAAGGCAATGAAGTGTGGTGAGATATCTTTAATGAGAATTTCAAGTTCAGTGTAGTTGTTGTAGAAGCCCATTATGTTCCATTGAAGTATATTGAACATAGAGCAAATAGGACAACGAAGAATGGATTAGATTTCTTCATCGTCGAAAGTTGGCATAATCTGATCATGGCCTGGGTGACTGTGTTGTTGAGTAATTAATGAGTTGGTTTGTGAGTTGTTGATAAAAGTATTTGAAGTGTAGTGAGATTGTAGGTCGCTGATAAATGAATGAGTGGAGTTAGTAGCTTGAGGTGTGGAATTATTAGCAAAGCTGTTAAGAGTGCTGTGGGGGGAAGAATTGAGAGAAACAAATGGGAGAGATTGAGAGTTTACTGCATTTATTGAGTTAGTTTTTACTGCAACATAATTTAGTTTTAGAGCGTACGAAGAGGTTGCTGAAGTGTTTAAGTCGTTGTTTTCCGTTTGGAGTAGGATATGTTTGAGCAGTGTTAGTGCTCATTACAGTCTCATTGTGAGAGACTTCGGAAGAAGTTTTATTGGATTCGGAAGGTATATGAATGGAATGTGCTGTAGGAAGTTTTGAGTTGTTGTAATTCTTTGATTCGTTTTGTTTTACTTTTTCTGCAAAAGTAGTGTTTGGAAGGCTGGGCACTTGTGCTTTATGTAGTTTAATAGCCTCACCCATCGTACATTTGTTAACAGTTTTGATTTTTAGAATATCTTTTGTTTGGATGTACCTAGGGCAAGTATTTGAATATGATGGGTGCTCACCAGCGCAATTAGCGCATAAGGTGCGCGAACATTGAACTGAGCCGTGAGCGGGAAATTACAAGTTTCACACGCAGGTTTGTTATTACACCTTATAATGGTATGTCCTAACAGTTGGCATGATTTACATCTCATTTGATTGGGAAAATATGGTCTTACACGCGCTGAGCGCCATGAAACCTCCACTTTACTAGGTAGTTCATATAAATCGAATGTAAGAAGGGTAACTCCAGAGTGAACTAAGGTATTGTCCACCTTCTTTTTGAATTTATACACTCCAACAACACCTTGCTCTTTCATGTTTTCAATAATTTCGTCTTCAGGTACATTATTGAGGCATGGTGCAAATATTGTACCTTTTGAAAAGTTAAGGTTGTCTTGATAACTTACTTTCACATCACAAATTCCATTCAATTGCATTGTATTTAAAAACTTTTGTGCAATTATTGGACTTTTTACCAGCAATAACAAATTACCATCCCGTAGCTCAGAAATTGAGATTATTTCTTTGCTTATAGCTTCCAATGCTTTATGCACTGCAAAACAAGAGTATTTCGATATTGGTTTTGTTGAATCACTTGCTGAAATAGTAAGGAATTTTGGATTGTTCTGTTTAGTTTTAGGTAGTTCGGGAAAAATCAGGGGTTTATATTGTCTTTTTACGTTAGGCTTGCAGACATTCAGCTAATAAAGCGAACCTATTGTCCCCCAAATTTGGTGGCCCGGGGGCCATTGGAGATAATTAAAGCACAGGCACTTGTAGTGAAGTTAACACGTGTGTTGTTACAACTATGAAATTACGCGCACAAGAATAATGCTTACCGGGAAGCAGAAAATTGGTGAGCACCACAGAGAAAAGATAGTCAGAAAGTACGTCCACTCGCGATGAGTATCAGTCGGAGACTGTGGAAGTAAAAATAATGATAATAATAATGCTAACTTGGTATATGATATAGAAACAAATGCGATTTGCTCAGTTGAGACAACACTTAACACAACGTACAGCGCATCAAACCATAGGAAGGTAAGACCCACACTTTTGGCTGTGCCGTTACCACTAACTAATAGAAACATGCATTTCATTTGAGCAAACGACGAATCTTCTCTTTGCAGACACTGCCGCAAAAAATATTGATGGAGACAAAATGTGGAAACTCCGATTGATTATAGATCACCTAAAAATAAATACCATAAAAATTTCCATCCCATTCAAAATCTTTGATATGATAAATGCATGATATCATATTTTGAAAACATGGCTGTTAGTAGCTCATAAAAGGAAAGCCCATACGATTTGAGTATAAGGTTTAGTCCTTGTGCATGTTTGATGGATGTTTGACGAATTTCGAAAGCTATCAAGACCTGAACCCACGAGCACATAAACAATATGAGGAATGTTTCGGAAAATGTGCAACTCCTCTCATAAATATGATTGACGATTTTTTCGAAGAAATTCAAAATTTACCACTCCCATCTTATTTCGACAGTTTGTTTACAAGCTATTTAAAAACTTGTGATTTTGTAACTACTGGAACGATACGGGAAATCGGGTTCCGAAAACTTGTACACTGTTGACTAAAAAAAATAATTAAAAAGAATAAGAAGCGGCGTGTTTGTTCCTCGGATTCTGTTAACGATGGTGCGACATAAACATATCACCAAATGGTTAGACGATTCCGTGGTTTGCATTGCATCTACCACTTTTGGTGCTAATCTCTTATCGAAAGCTCTCCGGTATGCAAAGGAGAAAAAATCATTCACCGTCCATGTATTGTAACAGAATACAATAAATACATGTGCGGAGTAGACCGCTTAGATCAAAATGTAAATCTATAACGAATTGCTTACAGGGGAAATAAATTGTTGATTAGCATTTTCACTTGGCTTCTGGATCTTTGTGTTCAAAACGCTTGGTAACTACAACGCAAGGAAATGGGAAATATAATATAAGGAACTAGAGTTTAGACACGAAATAGCCATATAATTTATTATTAGCGTTATTGGTCAACTAATTAATGACTCTTCAGATAGTTGGTTAGTCTATTAAATGAAATACTAAAAAAAATAAAAAATTTATTATGAATTAATGTTTTAAGTTTTGTCGGATAGCTTTTCGAATTAAGCACAGCCTTACATCTTCTAGGCAGAATACCGATCAAACGCTGACATCGCTCAGTTGATATGCTCTGCCATATTTTTTTGACCACCATTTGATGCTTGATTTTTTCCTCAAGCCTCTTTTTACATATGTCCAGAGGTTTTCGAATGGATTTAGGTCCATACTCTGAAAGAGACGAAAAATTTTCTCCGGTTTGTCGATATGAAACAATACGCTTGGTATTCGCGCTCTATTTTGAGCTGAAGTTACACTTGCATCGTACATGTGTACGGCTAATCTTAGCAGCCAGTTAGAATATGTGATCTACATGAAGCAGCCTGAAGGGTGTAGACAGAACGTGTGGCGGAAATGTGTTACGATTGAACAAAGCAAACAGGAAGGGTAGAAACGCCAAACTGAACGCGGTGCTGTGTGAAATTGGTTTTTCTCAAAGCCAGAATGAACCATGCTTGTATAAACAGAACAAAGACGGTAGCTTTTGTTTATTATTAATCTTTGTAGATGATTTACTTATTGCGTGCCAAAAGAAGTCTGATTTAAAAATAACTAATTAAAACAATGATTTCAAACAAGCTTGAATGCGTTGATGAAGACCCATTTCATATGTTGTTGGGTATGCATATTCAGCGCGATGGCCATACAGGCGATATTTCAATAACTCAGCCTCCTTACATAGACGGGATGCTACAACGCCACAGCATACAGCAATGCATGGTAACAACGACGAGATTAGGTAGAGGATACCAGGTAGCGTGCTATGAATGACGTGTGAGAGAGTGGAAGCAATAGCATATCAGTCTACAATAGGCGAATTAATGTGGTAGCTTTGTCTTCCAGGCCCGAAATTTACTATTCGGTTGAGAAATTACAAAAAGGAACAACAACCCACACCGAACATCTCACAGGTGTGAAGCATGTAATGCGATATCTAGCAGCAATGCAGAGTAATTGTCGTGTTCTTTCTGGCAGGTGGGCCAATCTTGTGGAAATCAGAAAAGAAGCGTTACACTTGAGACGTCTAATTATTGAAATTGGCTGTGGTAAAGCTTGTACACCAACAATATTGTATGGCGACAATTTCCACGCACAGGATATCTCTAAGAATCCAGTTTCCCATAACAGGTCAAAACACATCGACATCAGATATAATTTCGTCCGAGAAGTTGTCCAGAGTGGTGACAGAATTAAAATACATTGCAATCGAAAATATGAAACCTGATATACTAACAAAAAATATTTCGAAAACAAAGCACTTACATTTTCTTTAGTTAATTAATTTTTATGTTAGCTGAATCACACTGAGGAAGGGTGTTAAGTCCGTTTCCAATGCGACTCTGTAACAGAAAGAGAGCACAAAGCGCAAAATATGTTAACAGGGTGTCGACTGAGCACTAATTTCGAAATTGTCTGACTTTTCCCTGACCGAAAATAAAATTCGTGAATCTACAAAAAAAAAAATACTTACCATTCAAAAATTCATTATAATTGCAAATTATTTATTTTAAAAATAATTTTTGTTTGCTATA
>NW_017537584.1:19349-20621 GCF_001853355.1 Bactrocera latifrons
AGTGATGACGAATTGAAGATGAGTAATCGCAGTTTTCGACGGATATGGTCCAAATACATACCCTTCGTTACAGTTATGAAACCAGCGGATGATCTCTGCGATGTCTGCCGTGGTAAGTAGCTCATTATTTGCTCATTTTATAGTTGTATCAAACGTTGAGATTAAATGCAGTATTTCTTCTTTTAATAGGAAACGCAATATCGATTGCGCAAGCCAAAGGTGTTACTGACATTGAACGCGAACAGAAGCTTATTATCAAAGTTGGTGTAGAAATACTGACCCTGCAGCAGTCGTTCTGTCATTTRATTTTGCCCAAACCGTTCACTACCCTGTCAGTCCACAACAACCTGGTGCAGCATACTTCAAAGCAAGCAAGAGGTGCGGAGTCTTCGGAATTACAGACGAAAAACAAAAATTTCAGGTTAGAATTTCAAACTGAATCATAAGAACTCAAATTGCTCGCCCTTACAGGATCTTACTTATAATTTTTTTTTACAGTACAATTACATGCTAGACGAAAAAGATGACGTTGGTAAAGGACCGAACTGTGTTGTGAGCATCCTGCATTATCACCTAGAAACCTACTATAAAGGCATTGAAACACTCGTTCTTTTCTGTGACAATTGTGTTGGGCAGAATAATTATAACACTGTGCTATCATATCTGCAATTGTGTTTGGCTCGGGGTCTTAACAAAACTATTTTATTCAATTTCCTACTTACAGGGCACACTAAGTTCGCGCCTGATCGTTACTTCGGTATTTTCTAAAGTAAGTATGCTGTCAGTAACATCGACACGTATGCAGATTTACTGCAGTGTGTCGAGGCATCATCATCTGGGGGTTATAATTAAGCTGTATCGCCTGAAAAAGTCGTCTGGTATGAATTGGACGCCTATTTTAAACCACTGTACAAGTCACTTGTTGGAATAACGTAATTCCATCATTTCATACTCTCCACAGATTGCGTAAAAACAAAGAAATTCGCAGGCAGTGAAGAAGTGCTGTCCTTTAAGCTTCTGTTAAAACCTATCGATCCTGAAATGTCGAAAGTTATACAACCAGCCGGTTTATCTTTGGAACGTCAGTGGTATATCTATCACAATCTTCGCAGCTTAGTTTCGGATATATCTAAAGTAGATATTGTGGCTCCATTGCCGAAAGATTTGCCATCGAAGAAACGGAAGGCCAAAACTAGTGAAGATGTTCTCAAACCAGACGGGGAACCAGGTCCATCTTCCTCAGGATCAACACGTAAAAAGGTCTCAAGGAAA
>NW_017537584.1:21046-22555 GCF_001853355.1 Bactrocera latifrons
ATCTCATCTTCCATCCGAATCAACTAAAAAGTGAAAATTGATTTTTTGACACCTAAGCCCCCTTTCCGTAGACCAGGTCACATATACTGATCCCATCGACCTTCTTACCTCTCCTCTATGGTTTTCAACAGCTCCACTAGTTCTTCGCTATAAAATCCAAGATTCTCTGGAAATTGATACAGATGGCTGTGGAGGTTGTGCAAATTGATGGACAAACGATGTCCACGCAGCTTGTTCCAAATCATTCAACAAACTTAAGAAATCAGTATCCTTATTTAATGTTCTTATCTTTGGACTATCGAAAATTATTTTCTTCAACTTTTCTTTTCGTCTTAACAAATTGTTTCATTAAGACTAGTTTTATGTGCTTGCGGGGCAATATAATTTTACTTCTTGAAACAAAAGGTGGGTTGATGACATTTTACAGGTCAATCTCTTTTTTCCCACTGTTGATGGGTATTTGGTGTATTCACAATGCTGTAATAAGAAATTTCCTATTTTAAGATCAACACGAATATTCCTTTGGTGGTCGTTATGTTTGACTTTGTCTAACACGAGTGCTATGTTTGCTACCCCTTTTTTAAATTTGTTGAATGAGCAAGTAGATCTGACTCATCCGGTTTCTCTGATCGCTGAGCCACACTCTCAGGTATTCAGAACATATTTTATAAACTATTTGAGGTATACACGGCTTGTATTCATCGACAATTTTTGAGTGAAAATAAGAGAAATAAGCACTTTTTACAAAATAAGTTATAGATTTTCCATATTTTTTAACTGTGTTTTCAATATAGGTGAAACAAAACACATTTGTTAGAACAAATATATTTACACAAATGTTCCGATAACAGTTAGTAAAGAGAACTAGTTAAAGTACTGACTACAGTCAATATTCAAAAGTGAGGGCAGATCGGAAACGACGGGAGCGGAACGGGGAATATCAGTTGACGGAGGGAAGGGCACGGAAGAAAACAGCACATTTTAAAACTTAACAATATCGTATTGTTGTTCCTATTTTGTTCACACCAATGTATAAGTGATAAAACTGTTAGTGGTGATGATGCCAGTTGTAAAAATTCATTTTAGTTTCAATTGGCAAACTTTTTCTTAAGTTGTGGACTTTTAAACCCACATACGCAAGGCAGCTTTATATAATATATCTACATCTACCCTAATATTACAAAGAGGAAAGATTTGTACTTATTTTTGTATGTTTGTATGTCTTTCGTCGAATGCGCTGCCGAAACCATTAGCGATAGAACAAAATAATGTACAACAATATTGAAGAGCACCATAATGTCTACAAAAAACTCCGCGGTAGAATATGTCCAACTATTGTAGTTATGTCACTACAACAACTTTTTTCATTTTAAACATTAATTAAAATGCTAACCAAATTCAAATCAAGCTCTTTATGTGTTTATATTAATCCTTGTCCAAATAAATTATTTTATGGTCAAGACCAGTCGAAATAAATATAGTTTATTTAAAATAAAAACTATCTTATTA
>NW_017537584.1:27170-29740 GCF_001853355.1 Bactrocera latifrons
ATCCAATTCCGGATAGCAATATAATACTTTCAAATTTAGGAAGTTCAAAAATTTTTTCCACTATAGATCTGGAATCAGGCTTTCACCAGATCCTTATTCAAGAACACGATATTGAAAAAACTGCATTTTTAGTAAATAACGGAAAATACGAATTTTTAAGAATGCCATTTGCGCCTAGTATATTTCAAAGGGCGATGGACAATGTTTTAAGGGACTTTAGGAAAATTTTGTCACTTTTATATTGACGATATAATCGATTTTCAAAAAGCTTCGAGGAACATAAAAAACATTTAAGTATAATAATAGAAGTCCTAAAAAACGCAAATATGAAAATTTCATTACAAAAGTCTAAATTCTACCAAGAAGAAGTAGGGTTTTTGGGATATATTGTTGCAAATAATGTTATAAAGACAGATCCAAAGAAAGTTGAAACAATTTTAAATTTTCCGGTTACAACAACTCTACGACATTTACTAAGTTTCTTAGGAATGATTGGATATTACAGGAAGTTTATTAAAAATTATGTTAAAATAGCAAAACCATTAACAATACATTGATCAAGTGAAAACGGAAGATTTTCACAACATATGTCTAAAAAAATTAAAATTAGACTGGAACAAGAAGGACTTGGCAATTGAGAAATTGAAGTCTATATTAGTTGATCAAGTTGAATTAATTCAACCAAATTTTACCGAAACATTTATATTAACAACAGACGCATCAAATGAAGCTATTGGTGGGGTCTTAAGCCAAGGGGGCAAACCTATTACATTTATATCTAAAACATTAAATTCAACAGAAAAAAATTACACGACTAATGAAAAAGAACTATAGGCTATCGTATGGGCATTAAAAAATCTAAGAAATTATTTATACGGAGTTTCAGATTTGGAAATTCATACCGATCACCAACCCCTAACATTTGCAGTTTCACCTAGAAATCCAAATGCCAAAATGAAAAAATGGCATGCTTTAATTGGAGAATATGAAGCAAAAATTATATATAAACCAGGTAAAACAAATGTGGTAGCAGATGCGACAATCTCTTAATAATTTATCCGACGAATCGTCAACCACAGTAACCCAACATTCAGCTGAAAGTAGTGATCATACTCAAATACCCGGGACAAAAAAATCATTAGACCAATTTAAACAACAAATTTTACTAAGTAAAAATAGATTTACAATACATGAGAAGAAATATTATTGGCCTGAAATGAGAAAACAATTCAAAGAATATGTAAGGAATTGCGACATATGTAATAAAAACAAATATGATAGACATCCTATAAAAATACCAATTGGAGAGGTCCCAATACCTACAGGGGAAGGAGTACAGATACACATGGATATATTCTATGCGCAATCTTTAAAATTCATTCTTCTTCTTCTTGATTGGCGTAATTTAAAATTCGTTACGTACATAAAAAATAAGCTATTCTAAATTTTTGGTTATTAAGCAAATCGAAGATAAGATTAATTTAGAAGATAAAGTGTTAGAAATATTACAAAGTTTCCCCAATACAGTGGAACTTCTTTATAGTGAACTACAATGAAGCTCTCCCTATAATGAAGTAATTTTGAAGACACAGCTTTTTGGTTCTACTTTCGGTGCATTTTTGTCGCCTTATAATGAATTTCTATATAGTGAAGTTTTCTATATAATGAACAAATTTTACTGCTTGAAAATCAAGCTTCATACGTTTTTGTCTCCGTATAGTGAATTTTTTCAAATATGTTTTCAGCAGCATTTCACTTGAAAAAAAGTTATTAATTATTGACAAAGTTAAAGAAGGGAAGGTACGAAAAAAAGATATTGCTAATCRGTTTGAAATACTTCCCAGCACTTTATAAAATATTCTAAAAAATAAACAAATGATTTTGAAAAATGTAGAAGATGCGGCAATTAGTGTAAAACGCAAAAGGCTTCGAACCTGCCAGTTTGAGGATATTGATGAAGCAGTGCTGAAATGGATAGTTGTTGCACGTSGTAAGAATCTTCCTTTATCTGGAACAATATTGAAGCAAAAGGCCAAAGATTTTGCTGAAACACCAAAACACCATGAATTTGAGGCAAGTACAGGTTGGTTAGATGAGTTCAAAAGACGCCATGGTATTGTTCAAAAAACGTTATGTGGAGAAAGTGCTGACGCCAACCTACAAAATCGAAGCGAAGAATGGGTAATGAACGTTTTACCAAGATTGATTGAAAATTACAACGCAAACAACATATATTTAATGCCRATGAGACTGGATTGTTTTTCAAATGCCTGCCAAATAAAACACTGACATTCAAAAATGAGCAATGCTTTGGGCGAAAACAAAGCAAGGAGAGAATAACTGTCATGGTGGGAAGCAATATGACTGGATCGGAAAAACTTAAATTGCTTGTAATCGGAAAGGCGAAGAATCCGAGGTAAGGGAGTAAAATCGTTAGATGTCGATTATGAGTTTAACATAAAATCATGGAYGACCAGTGAGATTTTTACCAAATGGAATCTAAAGCYGGTCAAAAAACTTGGTAAACAAGACAGGAAGGTCTTACTTTTTGTTGATAACTGCACTGCGCA
>NW_017537584.1:30870-32830 GCF_001853355.1 Bactrocera latifrons
TTCAATAGCGGATTTAGCTGCTTTGCAATCTTCATTTAAAAAAGTGACAAATATCGAGGCATCATTTGAGGACTATGTCAATGTTGATATTGTTGTGCCGACCGCGGAAAACCCGTCCGAGGAAGATATCCCCAGCAGCGTTCTAGAAAGTCGCGGAATTCCAGCTGTACCTGGTGAATATTTATCCTTGTTGTAATCAAACAAATATTTATGTAATAAACATAATTTCTTTTTTTTTCCTTTTTAGATATCGATGAAGTCGATTTTTACAATGAAGAAGAAATGGCAGATACTGATGAGGCATTACCTACATTAGGACAAGTTTCTTCTTCCATTAACTGTATCAGAACCTTTGTGGAGATGAAAAGTGACGTAACGATTAATGGTTTTAACTGTCTAAATGATTTGGAAGCTTTTGTTGAAAATGAAAAATGGAAGAATGTAATTCAAACCAAACTTACTGATTCTTTTAAATAAAATTACAAAAGAAAAAAAATGAATTTCTATATAATGAAGTCTCCATATAGTGAAGCGATTTTCAGGTCCCCTGTGAATTCACTATAAGGAAATTCCACTGTACAAAGAAGTTAACAATTGATAATGAACCAGAATTCACTACGGTACAATTTAAGTCCTTGATGCAGAGACTTCAAATAGGAATTTTTTTTTTGAAACCAAATCATAGTACCACGAATGGTCAAATTGAAAGGGTTCATTCAACAATAATTTAAATTTCGCGATGTATTAAACAAGAATATAATTTAATAAGCCTTTCAGAATCAATATTTAGAGCTGTCCAACAATATAATAAAACTATACATTCGGTAACTAATGAGAAACCATTTGAAGTACTTTATAATAAAGTCAGCACAAAGTAAGATGCTAGAAAGACATAATAATAATAGAATTAATAAAACATATTTATGCGGAGATGTTATATATGAAAAGATTACAGGAGAGAGAAATAAACTAAATCCTAGATACAAGAAAAAGGTTGTAAAAGAGGACTTAGGGAATAAAGTTAGAATTAACTAGAGAAATAGAATAGTACTTAAAGATAATATTAAATCTTGAACATATATTTTTAGAGAGTGATACCGTTAATTATTCTAACATTAATTACTAATACAATGACAGACATTGTGGACTACACAAGAGAAGATTACGTATTATTAGAAGACGGAGATGAAGCTTTGTATTATGACTATGGAGATATTTTTCACATCACTAATTTAAAATACTTTAGAGAACTTATAAGTTCAAACACAAATTATTATAATAAAAAATTCAGATATAAAAATTTTAAATAAAATAGTGAAGAAGACAAAGCATATATTAACGATTTAGACACAGATCCAGAAGTGGAACTCATAGAAACTTTATTAGAACAACTACAAATGAAGGATACAAGATATAGGAGAGGAATAAATGAAATAGGTACACTATGGAAGTGGATAGCAGGAACACCAGACCATGACGACCTAGGGTTAATAAATAATAAATTAAATTAAATAATTGAAAATAATAAGAATACACTACAAATTCAAAAATTTTTGAAATAATTAATCAATTAACTGAAACAATTAATAATATTAATGAAAACTCTGATATTAAAATTCTAACGAAACGAAAAAATCAGGTAAAATTAACTGAATTACAAAAGATGATTAATACAATAGCTATAGGGAAAATGGGAATTTTAAACCCGACAATTTTAAATTTAGACGAGATTAAAAACATATAGGCTGTTCACGGTAAGGTGGTTATCGGGTTGTGTGGTTATTAGATTAAAAATAACCTCTATCATCCGTGAACATCCCATATTGTATGGTTATATGCTTATTTTCACACAAAGAGCTGTTCATTGTTTACATTTTAAGTTCAATGAAATTTCTACTTATAAAATGCCTAAACAAAGTTTGAAAAGCAACATAATTGAATTTAAAATAAGTTCTGCTAT
>NW_017537584.1:32870-40287 GCF_001853355.1 Bactrocera latifrons
CATCTTGCGCCCTGAACAGTGTCACAATGCAATTGTAAACAAAAAACAGCTGTTAATAGCAGAATTTCCAATTAGAAAATATAAATGGAAATGCCATTGGCTTAGATTTATTTATTTTTTGTGCTGCCGACTTTCTAACACTGGAAATAAGCAAACAACCACATAATCTGTAAACAAGGGTCTGGGTTGGTCGAAGTTTGTTATTTTGTCATACCGCATTTTGTTGTTGTTTACTTAATCACATAACCCGATAACCACCTTATCGTGAACAGCCTAATAATCAAAAATGAACATGGACGATTGACAATAACTGATTTAATAGATTTCAAAATAGTACAAAATAAGGATGTAACAGTTATATATATTAAATACCCAAAAATATATATGATTGCAAATATTATGAAGTAAGAGCAATTACACAAGACGATGGTAAATTAATAATTGACAATGAAATTGCGAAATGCAAAAAATAAGATATAAATAAATAAAAAAACTGCAAAAAAGAAATGATAAATACTTATTATAAAATTAATAATAAAAATACTTGCCTATAAGATATTTTGTCCAATAGAAAGGAAAATGTAAAAAAATTAAAGAAAAACATAAAGGTATAGATATAATTAAAGAAGGAGCAATATTAGTCTCTGGAAATCATACTGTAGATGACTCTGCCATAAATGGAGTTTACCTTGTAACATTTGAAAACTATACCAACATTGATAATATAATTTATGAAAATATTGCTTGTAAAATTTGGAAATATTTAAAAAATAATCATAATAATAACTTTGAAATTGTAGAATAAAACGAATCAAAAAATTTAAAAATCATTCCCTTTTCTTCTACATGATTGTAATACTTGTACTATTAATAATAATATACCTTATCTATAAGATTTTTAAAAAATCATACACCACCAATAAGCAAAACAAAGAATTAAAATTCCCAACATTGTCATATAACGCTATTTTAGAAAAAATTTGCAATATATCAGAAAATGATATTGAATTGGGGACGATTCATCTTAAAGAGAAGGGAGTTAACGGCAGCAGCCACACAGACACTTTACGACAAATGTAAACAAATTGTGTCTTCCCACAGTATTACTGCTTGGTCAGCAGAATACTTTAATTAATAAGAAATTAATATATMATTTGTTTTGATAAGTAAGCATAATTCCATTATTTGTTTTGATAATGAGAATAATTGGAAATTTAATGAAATTTCATCACTTAATGTAATGCCAAAGCATCTTTAGTAATAAGCGCCGTTACATGTTGAATTGTAAGAATATAAATATAAGTGAATTGACTAATAAAGATCACAAGGAATTTAGAAGATAATCAGAAGGTGACCAGCGAGCACCGGAGTACCGACTCAAACCAGCATGTTGTGTTTCATTTCTACCGCGCGTGGCGGAAAAACATTTTTTTTTCAATACTTCCCACGCAGGGAAGTTAATTTGTATATGTACATATTTTATTTCTTTGGCACATTTGTCTGTATGTTTACGAAAGAAAATGCGARCCACATACATATGTACATACAGTGACTCACACGTCTAACCGGATGCGTGCATTGCCAATGATGACACCCTCCAGTCATATAGTGAACATCTTAAAAATGATACATATGACGCATCAAAATAAAGGAAAAAAATTCTATTTTATTTTTGGAAACTTAAAAATAGTAATAAATTCACTCACTGCGTATAATTTAGAGAAATAACTCGCAACATATAAAATTCGTTCCACACAACTAACCGGAAAATTATAAGAAGTAACCTTCTACAAGTCACGGTACTTCTGATCGTTGTGGAATTTCACTAGAACAAACACTGAATATTCTTTTTTTGTTTATTGGTGGTTACCGGTAAGTCTGTGAGTAAGCAACACGACAATATGACGCCCCCGCGTACTCATACTTGTACTGAAATTCGGAAGCTAATTATTCAGTTACGGGAAGAAGGAAAAACCATTAAAGATATTTCAGAGATTGTGCAAAGGAGTACTTCATCTGTCTTTGATATTATAAAAAAGTTTGAAAACGAAAATATGATCAATATATTAGTAGAGCTAGTCAAGGAAAGAAGCTAACAAAGCCGAAGAAATGTTTATACTGAAAATTGTTGAAAAAATCCCGTTTCCCGGTGGAAAATGTAAGAAGGAAAATGTAAGGAAAGTGTAAAAGAAAAGAAGGTTTCAGTCGAAACAATTCGCCGCACACTTCGAATCTTCGATTTACATGCTAGAGCTGTTGTAAAACAGGCGCACATGTTCGAAAAACATAGAAAGAGAAGGCTTGAATTTGTGAAATTGCATTTAAAAAGGCCTGATGAAAAGAAAAAGAAAATGGCATAATTTTGGTTTAGTAATCATAAAACAGTATTGTTACTGCTACTATTATTTTTCAAGGTTCCTTTCACACACGATATCAAGTTTAACCTGCAGGGATGAGATGGCTGAAGTTTTTGCATGGCGGCGTCCCAACGAAGCATACTTGCCAAAACATACTAGGGCAACACTTAAGCACGGTGGTGGGTCAGTAATGGTTTGAGGATGTACATCGGCTAAAGGCACGGGCAACCTGCATTTAGTGCAAAGTGCTATGGAAACGAATATGTCGACATTTTAAAGGAAAATTTAAAGCAGTCATGTGTAACATTGGGAATTAAAGACGATTTTATATTTTACCAAAAAAACGATCCGAAGCCCAAATCGGCGATTGGTCATACTTGGTTTATATACAATTGCACTTATGTACCTAGTACACCTGCCCAATCCTCAGATCTGAACATTATTGAGCACGTATGGCATGAAGTCAGTCGAAAAGTGTACCAAAGGCAGTTTTCCAATGTTGCTGGGCTCAAAACGGCTATTTTGGAGGCTTGGAAGGCAATACCACCAGAATTTTATCAAAATCTTGTCGCCTCTATACAAAGGCGACTAGAACCATTTTTATCTGTAAAGGGATATGCTACGAAATATAAGTAATCATTAGCTTTTTAAAATATCCGGTTAGTTTTGTGGAACAAATTTTGTATGCTGCGAGTTATTTTTCTAAATTTTATGCAGTGAATAAATTTATTACTATTTTTAAGTTTCCGAAAATAAAATAGAAGATTTTTCCTTTAAATTGATGTATCATCCTTAAGATTTTTACTTTATGATTGGAGGGTGTCATCATTGGCAATGCACGCATCCGGTTAGACGTGTGAGTCACTGTACATGTATAATAACAAGTGTCCCACGCTTCTTTCGCATCTCCGTAGTCACGGTCAAAAAATGGCCGAAACTTGCGTTTTGTGAAAGAGTCAAGTGCTGAACACATGGAGCATGACAGACAGCAAACGATATCTGGCAAATATTAAAATACACACGTTCTTAGGGACACAGTTATGTAGTTGTGCAGCTGCCTCAATACCTGTGTCCCTAAGAACCTGTGTATTCTAATATCTGTCGCGCTCATTGGTTCAGCACTTTTGTGATGATAGAAAATCCAAGCTGTGCCGAAAAAAATAAACGAATGGCCGCCTATTGACCGCTTTCCTTGCCGCTGTAACAGCTTCGTCTACAAACTAGCGGAAATATGTATGCATAATATTATATTATTATGTATGAGCTTGCATACATATCGATGCAGAATAATATCAAATCAAATCAAATATTTTAGAAAGGACAAATATTATAAATCGACAACTCCGTGGTTGCCACTTTTCTGACTTCTTTTTGTGAAGAAGCATTAGAAAGTTGTGCAATTTATGATTTTTAGGTCGCGGAAAGACGCTTGTAGGCAAAGGCTTTTATGAATGAAGCGAGGTCGCTTGTCTAATATATTAAATGAATGTGTTGCTAAGCGCATAACTCAACAACGCCTGCACTAATTTGGTCGATTCTTTTTTCTAAATGTTCGTTGAGGTTCAAGGATGGTTTTCACGGCAAGAAAATTTTTAATAATTGCCGGACAACCCCTAAAAAGACCCCTTTTCTTTTTCCCATACAAACGAATGAATGTTTATGGGTTAGTAACGCTAAGAGAAAGGCTGCACCAATCTTGATGAAATTTTTAGAGGTTGTTCTCTGTAGATCGGGGAAGGTTTTGAAATAATAGAACCGTATGCTTTTCGTGAGATAAGTCGTAAAATTGGACAATTATAAAAAGCAACTTTTTTCCATACTTTTTTTTCTTCAATTATTTGAATCATGAATTCATGAACGCGTTCCGACTGTTGTGGGTCTTGCAGTTAATTTGGAGAATGACCCAAGCGTATATTTCAACCCAGAGAATACAAAGCAAGGCCAAATAGTAGATGGACATCCAGGTGTGTTCTCGACTAATGCATTAGGACGAATTTACACAATCCACCCGAAAAACGATGATTGCTTCTACCTTCGGTTGCGATTGATTGTACGCGGTTCAAATTCATTTGAGGTATGTGCAACTTTTTGAGAAGCAAGCCAGCAATTACAATTGTTGGAATATGATAATCACTGGAATCAAACGATGGACGATGCGGTAGCTACTGCGAACGCTAATGAAGTTCGCACACTTTTCGCGATGATCATTTCGACATATCAACCTCCGCGTCAATTATAAGATATGAACAAAAATTACACTACTGAAGACATTTTACATTGCATTATCATATGGGTCAATTCCAGTTGATACTTCCGGTGGTTTGATATCAATTCCATCTGCTATTTATCAATTCACGAGAGACGAACTCATCACGAATGTTCGGACTTTTGAAAAATTATTGTAACTACAATACCTTAAGTGCACACGCAGTCTTAGCTTCCAAAAATACCGATGTTGTTGACTTAAACTGGAAGATTCAAAGTGCTCATACAAATCGATCGATCGTCTTGACAATGAAGATGGCGCCGTGAATTATCCATCGGAATTTCTAAATTCTTTGGAGAGGTTTAGTATGCCAGCGCATCATTTGCGTCTCAAAGTTGGATTTGTCGTTATTTTGTTTCCCAATACGGCGAAACTGTGTAATGGAACCCGACTGATTGTGACGCACCTATCGAATACAAGGGGGCATAATGACTGATTCTACGAATTCCTTTGAGTTCTAACGATTTGCCATTTCAGTTCAAAAGCATTCCGTTTCCAGTGAAAATTGTATTTGAGATGACAATAAACAGGACACGCAGGACAACGGCTGCGGGATCAGCTAGTACATATATAAAAAGGAAAGATACTTGTGACCATAATATATATTTTCTTTAAACATATTGCAGTTCCATTTAATGAAAATGGTTATATACATACATATATGATTTGTGATATTTTCAGTTTGGTTGTTTTAGCAAAATATTCAAAGAATTGATGATTTTTTTCTATAATTGTTTTGTTAAATTTTAAAGATCTAAGTTGCCTCTGGAAATTTATAAAAAATAATAATATGCACTTTAGAAAGAGAACATATATTTTCAAAAAATAAGAAATCATCAAGTTAAAATATATTTGCAGCGTATGGCATTATTAATTGAGAGTGGCTAATCACACAAATACCAAGGATAATATGATACGAGACTCTTTGATTCGAGAGAGAGCTGTCAAAACTCGCATTTTTTATAACATTTGCCAATGATGCTACTGCTGAAAAATATTAGTTGTGTATTTAAAAAATTATACAAAACACTAAATTAAACACTTTGAAAATGCATACATATATAAATGCTAAAATGCAGTCATTAATTAATTTACATAAACATTTATTTTGCCAAAATATGTTCGCACAGTTCAATGAAATTTCATTTCACACTAATTTCGTCAGGTAGCGGTTTACTTCTGGCATCCCGACTTTTCTGAAATCAACTGTTAGAAATTCAATGATCTCCATCGGTGTCAAATAATCAGGGAGCGCGTTTGTGAGAAAAAGAGAGCGGCTAAAGTCTCGTATCTATTATCCATGCAAATAGAATTCAAACGATAATGGCAGAAACAGAGAATTCCGTTTCTCCCTTTACTAAGAGCTTCAAGCGCTTTGTTCTCGTTTTCATTCGAACATTTTTGCCATTACTCAATATGCATTTATAGTTTTGTACATATCTAACATTTCAATTATAATTTTTATAACATAAGATATCAAAACTGAAATCAAATTTTTAAAAATAGTTTATATATTTATAATAATAGTTTAAGAAAATTTTCGTATTGAAGACAGTTTTTATAATTACTACAGTATATCAAGAGTGGCAACCCTACGTTGTGAGAGAGCAATCCACTTACTCGTTTCTACGGGGAAAACCCCAAATCGTTGGAAATTCTATGGTAAGCTTGCGGTAAAAGCGGTGTTGACTAAACTTTTTGCTTCGAAATTTATATTCTATGTTTATTTTTATTATTTGTCTTACATTTTATAAATTTATAGTAATTATAAAGAAACTTGAAAAACAATGACTACCCACAGTGCAACTTCCCATACATGCGCCCACTCCCATATGTAAGCATATAGTGGTAAAATACGTTGCTCTCATTTCCCTCTTCATGTTTGCCCGGGAACTATTCCGATTTCTTTGGCGCCGCGATCTGAAGGTACCGTTGGAAAGAGGAAGTCCTCCTGATTAAAAAATATATAGGGTTATAGGCACCGCAAGTAAAGTAAAGTTGGTAAAAAACCTGCTAAAAGTGTAAAATATGGAGTTATTTTAATGTTTATAGTGTAATTTAATTAATTTGAAGTGAAAAATGTGAATAAAGTGTGTTTAATGTGGTGAAATAGCGTCTTGAAATGTACGAATTTTGCGAATTTTTGAACTTTATGGTCGAATATCTCCTAAACTAAGCGTGTACCAACGGTACCTTCAGATCGCGGCGCCACAGAAATCGGAAATATGTCTTTGCCTGCGATGATCCCCTCACCAATCCAACAAAACGTGCCCGAACGGTGCAAAATGCCACTGAGGGTCAATGTGCCCACCTCTGAAGTAGATCATACTACTATATTGCTTCCCACCATTAGACAAAACCCATTGCATTGCAAAAATCCTTAGCGGAGAAAAAGTGTTTTGCGGTTACCAATATTTAAATGAAGCTATAATTGAATTAATTAGAGAAGGAACAATATTTCTTTCCATTTTTACTGGAAATATTACTTATAATAATACATCTTTCATCTAAATGGTACTTTTCTCATAAGCAGGCATGGGCAAAGTCTTAGCAGGTGCTAAAAGAGCGTAAGCTATCGTATACGTACACACACCGATTGTCACTAACACGCACAAGCGAAGAGCGTAAAACGAGCACTTACGATGGAACGAAGCGATGTTAAAATCAGTCTGCAATCAGAAGTTGAACTGAGCAGGTTGATGCGCACGAGTTGTATGCCGTATATAAATGAACACATATGCGAGTATAAACATGGAAGACCAAAAAACGTTTCAGACAGAGTGGGAATTTGAAT
>NW_017537584.1:40857-46264 GCF_001853355.1 Bactrocera latifrons
ATTACTAATTTATAATTAACTAATAACTTAAATTTTATTCTTGCTTGAAATGAAAAATAATTATATTTTATATTCAATGGTTTATGCACATATTCTTAAAAATGTGCATATGTATATACATACGTATTCGTAGCATTGCGGCTTCGTGCGACATAGACCTGCTCGTTCGACATCTGCAAGCAGACTGATTATTTTTGGTTGCYGGTACGCTTGGTCCCACAGTAAGCGCACTAACACAATCTCATTTTGTGATGCTTGTTTGATTGTGATGGTGCCCATCCCTGCTCATAAGCTTCTTGAACGCTACTATAACCTTGAATAACGTTAGTTATTCAGAATAGCTTAACAGAAAATGATATTAAATTAGACTTAAACTATTTACATACTTAAACCAAAAAACAACATTCATTCTTTATCCCACCAATAGTAGATTGTCTGTAGCTTTCAGTAGCCAATAATTAATAATTAACGAGACGCTGGTGGTTAAGAAGGGGGCAGTTTCACAGATAGCCTAGCCAGCGTAGCTAACAAAATATACACCAACAAAGTTGTCTTAGCTAATAAAAATATCCCAATTACAAAGTTGTCGTATCTAGCAAAATATACACTGAAGAATGTCGCAACTGTAATCAGAAATTCAATTCAGCAGTTCGTTTAAAAAAAATACAACAACAGCATATTTAGTCGGCACGAAACCAGAGCGGAAGCCCTGCCGCAGCAATGTAGATCGTTTCTCGATTAATGAGGTTTGCTATGATTATTGATTACGTTATGATTATGGTATTTAGTATACATATAAAAATAAGTACTAGTAAGTAAGAATTCGTACATATGCAAATGAGCGAAATCTTATATACAAAAAATAAGTTAGGTTCGTTATAGCTGGCTAAACCTTTGCATGAAATATAAAATGGCCTTTAAAGGGAATCCAGGGAATTTCATTACTTACTTTTAGCAGAAAGTTTTAAATTTGGACAGAGAATGTTACTTAACATTTAGCTTAGCTGCAACACCTTGATAAGGGCGGGTCAATTCTGAAAAGTTCGATCAAAATGTATAATACCAAGTGTACCATCTTTCTTAAAAGTATAGCTTTTGTGTTGCTTTTATAACATATTATACTCAACAATTTAAAATGTACTGAGTATAACTGAAACTGTGTGAGATATGCAATAGAAATTTAGAGAGAATCCTTTTCTGCAGTTGTAATTCTGTGTATCCAAAATGGGTATAATCGGGTTAATACTTCCCTGCGTTACAATATACTTAATATAAAGGTTTTTGAACTTCCTGGTGATTTTATGCTGGATATATTGGCCAATATTTGATTTATCTCAATGAAAATTTCATAACGTATTTGACTCATAATAGTATATCATTGTGACTAAAATGAACACAATTGTGCGAAAACTTCCTCTGCCCTCATATTACCAGGATTTTTGAACATTCGACTGATTTTGTATAATAATTACATGTAATGATTTTGGTTTTTCTAACAAATCTATAAGTTAAGTATAAGTTATATATTTGCTTAGATTTCGATCCTCTAGTTCACGTTTTACATTTCCCTGGCTTTGATTTCAGCAAGTTGCAGGAGTATAAAATGTTTGGTCGCACCCGAACTTAGTGCTTTCTTACTTGTTTGACATTCAGTTCGTACAGATTTCCTCGCGCAATCAATATTTCATACTCTGCAATTTTGCTTTTAACAACGGAGCAGTTGAACGGCCGTAGGCATGGAGGGGCCAGGGAATGAAATGCCACATAATTTTATTAGTTTTATTTTATTAATCGATTTTCTCTAAAACATTTTAAAACTAGTATAAATTTATGTATATTTTTAATTTTACGTAAATATTATTATATTACGTAAATAAGCTGTAACTTATCTGTTGACACTTTTGTTCTTTTTACACTGTTTTATTATTCAAAATTGACATATGCTCTTTTCAAGTACTACGACTTTTTGATTGGGCTTCATTTTCATAGCTTTCAATATATAATACAATTTAAAATGGGCTAAGTCGAAAAACTGTAAGATTATATATTAAGTAAAAAATAATTGTGTGGTTAAATTTTGTATGCTTTTCTATCCATTTCCAAATAAGTATATTTAGCTTTAAAATAAAAAAAATTTATGCTATAGCTTAAAATGTGCCTAATTTCTATCAAAAAATTTCCGTACACTGAGGATTATTTATATAATTCAAAGTTAATTACATAAGCTTTAGTAGGTTGTTAGCAGGTTACGACTTGTTGCTATTATTGTCCCTAGACATCGATGTATGCTCTCCACTCAATTTCTAGTATTATTTCAGGATATTTTGACCCACTAAGTCTATGATTCAGCTTTTTGGCCGTATTTTGATGAAATTCGATGTTTTCGAATACGATTTTGGTTGCACCCAAAACGGCAGAGTTATGAACGAAAGCAAGTATAAAAAGAAATTTATTCAATAAAGTAACCAAGTTCAACTTTGCAGCGTGTTATCGATTGTTCGGTGGCTGACCATTAACTTGCATAAATATGAAACGCGCACATGATTAATGATTAATTATCTCATCTGTAAACTTATGATTTATGTCCCCATGCATTTTTATTTTTACGAGGGTTGCTATATATATTTCTGGCCTAATAATGAAAATAGGAATATTTATCAACCAAAATGGTTTTATTGTTTTTCAAAATATTCTCCATCAAGATTTACACACTTTTGCATGCACTCAAACCAATTTTCGAAGCACTTTTTCCACTCCGATTGAAACACCTCCAAAACATATTTTTTGAATGCTTCAACAGCATCTTCTCGCGACGAAAATCGTTGACAACGCATTTTTTTTTTTTGATGTGTGGGAATAAAAAGAAGTCATTAAGTGCCAAGTCAGGGCTGTACGGTGGATGACCCATCAATTCGATGTATTGGCCGGTCAAAAAGGCGCTGGTTTGAGCCGATGTGTGAGAGTTCGCATTGTCATGGTGCACAGTGATTCGTCTTCTCTTGTTCGTTTTTCGAATTTCTCCGAAGACTTTAGGCAAACAAATGGTGGTGTACCACTCAGAATTGACCGTCCTACGTTGCTCAAGCGGAACAGTCGCCACATGACCAGTTTTGCCGAAGAAACAGGCGACCGTTTGCTTCGAAGTGCTTCTTCCACGAACAACTTTCATTGGATTTGGCTCGTCTTGGAAGACCCACACGGTCGATTGCTGTCTCGTTTCGGGCTCATACGCATAGAACCATGATTCATCACCTGTGACGATCTTATAAACGTCTTTTGAAGCACCGCAATAGTATTTTTCAGCATTTCTTTACACCAATCCACACGATTGAATTCGTTGTACCAGTTTTTCACAGTGCTACAGGATGGTGCTTCATAGCCATACAAAGATTTTAGTTCATCGATGCACTCTTGTCGTGATAATCCACGTAGGCCAGAAATATATATAGCAGCCTCCGTATTGGATGCGCATTGCATGGAAATGCATGTGGCTATTTATGTACATATGTATATATGTATGTTTGAAATAGATCTTTATTTTTAATATTATTTCGGCTTTACTGATAAGTAAGCATGTTCAATGATATTTGAATATAGACCATAGACTTGACGTAGCCCCACTGGAAATCGTCTAACGGCGTCAAATCGCACGACCGAGGCGACCAATTGATTGGGACATTTCGAAAGATAACAGGTTCATCAAACCTGTTTTTTAATAAATCGATAGTGACATTCGCTTTGTGGCTTATGGCGTTGTTCTATTGAAACCACGTATTGTCCAAGTTCATATCATCCAATTCGGGACAAAAATATTCGTAAGTGTATTCGTGTAAGTCAAGATCTTTATAGCAATATTATCGACACTTTGTACTGTTCCTGTGGATTCAAATTTTTCCAGAAGACCCTAATTTTTTGATCTGACAGGATGATTATGATGACCATAAATTGAACGTAACGCTCTAAAATTTGAGGCCACTAACTCCGAATTTCGGAAGTCAATTTTAATAACTCCGACTCGTGGTTGGATTGTATATCTTTCCATGATGCAGTGGTAAAACCTACTGAAGAGAAATGTCAAAATAGCAAAAAAATATTACGTCGTTTGCTGTCCCTATCGGTCTACTTTCGTAGCGTCCCTATTAAAAAATGGTTTGCTCTGAACACAAATATATGGGTTAAATCAAAAGCTTGCAAGATTGGGAGCTGCATCGGAATACAAAAGCAAAGTCGATCTCTTAATTTAACAAATTTATTCTTTCACAAAAAAAATGTTGGAATAGCAGCTGAGTGGAATTTCTTAGCGACATCCCAGCGTAAGATGGAAAGGGCTACTGCTAAAAGACTGACGCAAAAAGCGAGTTTGCAGCGTATTGCGGGGAATTTCATACGCAGTGCTCAAAGTTTTTAAATGGGCAGAGAATGTAATTGCGACGATATAGTTTGATTTCTGTTCTCAAGCGGATTATGATTCTCATGACAATAAATTCCAAGACCGTCTGAATAAAGCAGAAGCAATAAACAACATTCGGCAATTTCATAATTTTCATTTATCGACATGAGGACGTAAAATTTCCCAAATGAGAAATCAATTCTGGAAAATATTCAGCCTTATCGCGTGAATATATCATTCCATGTATTTTTTCACGCGAACGCAAAATTCGTATAGCGGAAGAATTCTTACTTCATTCAAAATGCATACACTTTCTCATTGTTTTCTTTTTTAAAACCCTTTCCTATATCGGGATTTTCCGCTTCTGTGCAGACCAAAGACGTTAAATGTTAACAGGCTTTAGTTCATATAAAAGTTTTTTTCAAACAAATAAATAGTTATTAAAGTAATTCAAACTTTTATTGAAATTTGTGAACTATTTTCATTGATTCGCGTGAAAAAAAAAATTTAATTACGATTAGGGAACACTTTTAAATATGGCAGTTGGCAACAGCATTCACGCGAAGTTTACGATAAAGCTGATTGAAATTGGGAAATTATATTCGAATTTTCAAAAAACATCACACAAATTACTTAAAATGTAATTTTTAGGTTATTTTATGTCATACATATTATTAAATACTTATTAGAACAATAGTAACACATTGCAAAACAATTGTTATGATTCTTATACTAAATGTACTAAATAATTGCATCTCAAAGAAAAAATTTAAGGAAATATAAATTATATTAAATTTTCTACTTCTGTATGACCACATATTCTGCTAGATGTACGTAATGATCAGGGATGGGCACCACGGTAGAGGAGGAGTAGAGTCACTATCAGCTGATGTTATGTAAACAAAGCCACAGCTGAAAGGTGCCACTGTAGAAACGTCAAGGGGAGTTCGGGGTTGAGTTTCTCTTGACAAACCAAGATGGCCGACTTTTAACCGGAAAATGGTTGCATTGTGTTAT
>NW_017537584.1:49534-53333 GCF_001853355.1 Bactrocera latifrons
ACTTCTGATTGCAGACTGATTTTAACATCGCTTCGTTCCATCGTAAGTGCTCGTTTTACGCTCTTCGCTTGTGCGTGTTAGTGACAATCGGTGTGTGTACGTATACGATAGCTTACGCTCTTTTAGCACCTGCTAAGACTTTGCCCATGCCTGGTAATGATTGAAAATAAGTTAATTAATAAGTAAACTCATTATTAGAGCTATTGATTATTTGCAGCTTCACTATGTGGGTCGATGTGCAGCGCTTTCGAGAGCGCAACGGGGAACAAAAAATTCAAAATGGAATGGCATGAAGGACCAAACATTTTTTGGCAGATTATTAAGGGAATACGTAGGTTTATGTGTTTCAAAAATAGATTTTTTGTGTTATTTAATTCTACAACACCTCTAGAGTATTGTCCTAAATTTTCAAGTTTACTGAGTAATAGTTTCGGAAATACAGACTTAAGAACTTGTGCGTGCGAAGCTGGGCTAGGTGCGCCTTCTTTAAACGCGTTTTTCTCTAAACTGTGTTTTTGAAGTCGGTTGGCAAGCCTACTCAACCGATCTTTATGAAATTTACACAGGTCTTTGAGATACAATTCTTAAAGACTTGGACGAAGGTTTTTTTTCAATTACAACTATTTGAAACAGTCGCGTAATTTTCACTGAAATTTAAATTTTTGTTAAAATGTCTGCTAAAAATCTAATTTTCAGTTTTCCTTTAACCAAGTTCTAGGGTAAGGCTTTAACTATAACATCTGTTTTTTTCACATCAGATGATTCTGTAAGGAGTTATCCTGCCAACGCGGGCGGAGTTTGAAATATTTTTTCCAAAAATTTCAGAATTTTTTTTAATAGTGTATGTTTGTAACAACGAAAATTGTCCGGGTGACTGTCCGTCCGTTGATGCAATCTATTACTTAAGTAAAAATTGAGCTATCTTAAAGGGTAAGGGGTAGTCAGAGGCACGAAAAAATGAGAATTTTCAGTATTTTTTTTGCTATTAAATCGTGTTATTTTACAAAAGTAGTAATATGGCATTATTATAGAATGCGTTGGCTTGAAGTCACGAAAATTTCAAAAAAAAAAGCAAGTTTAGTTTCAAATTTTTAGTTGTTTGTGTTGACCCATCTAAAATCAAGCGGACAAAAAACAATAGTTTTATAAAGAGATAATCCTGGGCCTGATTGAAGGATCTAATTTTTTTCAAAAATTAACAAAATGGCGGCCTCAGGAAATTTTTTTCTAAATTTAAGTGGTCTTAAAAAATCGAACTTATTGAAAAAATAAAAATTCTTCGATCAGGCCCGAGTTTTTTATGTATTCTACAAGTTTTATAAATTTCATTAAAATCTACAGAGCGGTTTTCGAGTTACAGTTTTCACCAGTTCAAAAAACATAGTTTTGAGAAAAACGCGTTTAAAGTTTGCTTTTTTGCTTTGAAGTGCCGACTTGTTATTTGTCGAATAAGTCAAAAACTAATTATCGGATCAACGTGAAATTTTCAGAGAATATTTTTACGATATTATACTTAACGGAAATGTACACAAAAAAAAATAATTTTTTGAAACTTCTAACTACCCCTAATCCCTTAATGAAACTTGCTATAAGGGTTTCTTAGTTCAAAAAAAATTTCTAGTTCGTAGATGGGCATAATCGGACCATGTCCACAAATCGTCAATAACCGAAAACCTATAAAGTGCCATAATTAAGGACTAAATTAAGATATAAAACTGTAATTAGGCACAGAAGATCGCAGTAGCAAAGGACACCTGCGGATAAAAGTTTTTGTTCATACAAAACTTCTTCCGATGGTGTGTGTGAAATGTGTGAAATCGGATGAAAACCCCCACTCTCTCCTGTATAGGTAGTTTTAAATGGCCTCTATGTCTGCATAACGCTTTCCTTTCATGGGCAAATATATTTTTCCGAAAAGGAAGAAGTAGCACGGTGCCATACCAGGTGAATTCGGGGAGTGGTTAATGATTATAATGTAATTTTTGTCAAATAATCGGTCACAAGCGTCGATCGATGAGACGGCGTTTTTGGTCGTCAGTCAATTTGTGCGGAAGAAACCGTGCATACACCTTTTCGTAGGCCCAAATATTCGGTAAAAATGCGATAAATCGATGTTTTGAAGATGTTCAAGTTCATTTCCATGAATTTAAATGACTTTTGATGAATTAACGCACAGTTTCTATGGAATTTCCGGTGATCACGGATTTTGATTGGCCAACATGTTCATCGTTATTTACGGGATAGGCAATCATCGCCATAAACTTGTTTCATCAATTGAAACGTTTCAGTAAAAGTTTTAACAATTTTAAAATAAAATTTAATGTTGTCCTTTGCTAGAAGTTGACTTTCAGACTGGAAACACAAACATACCTACACTTAAAACGGAATAACTTCACTTCCAATCAATGAAATGCCATGAAATTCACACTGGACAATCAATGAAGATGACAGATTCTATCGCATCAGTCGATATATAGATGAGGCCACCAGGAAGCGCTAGGTTCAAAAAGTCCTGCTTACTTTGGAATGCACCATTTACAGAAACGTAAAAATTTTCGCCGAGATGGTATGACATGGCTTGGGGAATGTGGAAAAATTGGACGATAGGCGTGGCGTGGGAGGATGGAGTCATGTGTAGAAGTTCACTACCTCTGGGTAGCCTAAGAACATCCGCTTGAAGGCGAGCTAAAGTGAGAAGGCGGAACATCCCTGCATAGGGTTGTGCGCTGGGTTCGGGACCCGCCACGTAAAAAAAACCACCCAAATGACAACGCAACAACAGCCTCGGATGAGAGACCCCACTTTTGATGACGACTATGGCAAATGAAATAAGGACTACGAATTGAGGGCATGCACCTGGAATGTCCGGTCCCTTAATTGGGAAGGTGCCGCTGCCCAGCTGGTTGATGTCCTCGAGAAAATAAAGGCTGACATCACCGCCGTCCAAGAAATGCGATGGACGGGACAAGGAGAGAGACGAGTAGGTCCTTGTGGCATTTACTACAGTGGCCATATAAAGGAGCGCAAGTTTGGTGTGGGATTCGTGGTGGGAGAGAGACTCCGTCGACGAGTACTATCATTCACCCCGGTGAATGAATGTCTAGCCACAATCCACATAAAAGCGAGGTTCTTCAAAATATCGCTGATTTGCGCCCACGCCCCGACGGAAGAGAAGGACGATGTGACCAAAGATGCCTTTTATGAGTGCTTGGAAAGCTCTTATGCGAGCTGCCCCCGCCACGATGGGGAAATCGTGTTTGGCGACTTTAACGCCAGGGTGGGCAAATAAGGTATCTTTGGCGGTCGGTAAATTCAGCTTCCACGACGAAACATCCCCAAAGGGGTTGAGGTTGATCGACTTCGCCGGGGCTCGAAATATGGTTATCTGTAGTACTAGATTCCAGCATAAGAAGATACATCAAGCTACTTGGCTGTCTCCGGATCGAAAAACCACCAACCAGATCGATCATGTTGTGATAGGCGGAAGACACGTCTCCAGTGTTTTAGATGTGCGTGCGCTCCGAGGTCCTAACATCGACTCGGACCACTATCTTGTTGCAGCCAAGATTCGCACCCGCCTCTATGCAGCAAAAAACGCACGCCATCGAACAAAAGGAAGATTCGACGACGACAAGCTGCAATCACAACAGACAGTCAAACGATTTCCTACTCGGCTTGCACTTCTGCTCTATGAGAGCACTCGTCAACAACTCGGTATGAGGGAACTGTGGGACGGCATTTCAAACTCCTTACGTACAGCTGCAACCGACAATATTGGATTTCGGAAAGTGCAAAAGAA
>NW_017537584.1:53648-55279 GCF_001853355.1 Bactrocera latifrons
ATCGATGACGATGGAGCAGACGTTCCATTGTCCGACCAGGAAGAAGTTCGAATAGCAATTACCCGCCTGAAGAACAACAAAGCGGCGGGCGGCGAAGAACTGATAAGGGCCATGGATCAGCTTCTTTATAAAATATGGTCAGACGAAAGCATGCCCAACGATTGGAATTTAAGTGTGCTCTGCCCAATCCACAAAAAAGGAGATCCCACAATCCGCGCCAACTACCGTGGGATTAGTCTTCTCAATATCGCATATAAGGTTCTGTCGAGCGTATTGTGTGAAAGATGAAAGCCCACCGTCAACAAACTGATTGGACCTTATTAGTGTGGCTTCAAACCTGGAAAATCAACAACCGACCAGATATTCACCATGCGCCAAGTCTTGGAAAAGACCCGTGAAAGGAGAATCGACACTCACCACCTATTCATCGATTTCAAAGCTGTTTTCGACAGCACGAAGAGGAGCTGCCTTTATGCCGCGATGTCTGAATTTGGTATCCCTGCAAAACTTATACGGCTGTGTAAGCTGACGTTGAGCAGCACCAAAAGCTCCGTCAGAATCRGGAAGGACCTCTCCAAGTCGTTCGATACCAAACGAGGCTTCAGACAAGGCGATTCCTTATCGTGCGCCTTTTTCCACCTGCTTCTGGAGGAAACAATTAGAGCTGTAAAACTAAAAGAAAAGGTACCATCCTTTACAAGAGTGTACAGCAGCTGGCGTATGCCGATGAGATTCATATTCATATCGACTTGACTCTTACGTTACTGTTGACAGTCATAACATTGAAGTTGTAGATAATTTTGTCTATTTAGGAACCAGCGTATATATCACCAACAATGTCAACCTGGAAATCCAACGCAGAATAACTCTTGCCAACAGGTGCTGCTACGGATTGAGTAGGCAATTGAGAAGTAAAATCTTTTCTCGACGAACAAGAAACCAAGGTCTATAAGTCACTCATAATTCCCGTCTATGCTATATGGTACAGAGGCTTGGACGATGTCAACAACGGATGAGTCGACGTTGCGAGTTTTCGAGAAAAAAGTTCTGCGAAAGATTTATTGTCCTTTGCGCGTTAGCCACGGCGAATATCGCATTCGATGGAGCGATGAGCTGTACGAGATACACGACGACATTGACATAGTTCAGCGAATTAAAAGACAGCGGCTACGAAAGAAGAACTGCTATCACAATCGCAATTCACAGGTTCGAACTTCTATCGCAATCGCAGTTCATAGAAGCGAACTGCTATTTATAAAATGTGATCGCAGTTGCGATATGCGATTTTTTAATCACAGTGAAAAAATCACCGGTACTCTATATCATTAGATTTTTAAGTCACATGTTTGTAGTATGTGGCACTCGGAAAAATAGATAAAAATCTGATCGATACTACCCCAACTGCCGTATATTATATATGTACCATTTAATGATTTTCTAACACACCTAATGTGTCTGTATACTATAGGTGTTATAAATAGTTAGGCTGATCACGATAAGGTGGTTATCGGGTTATGTGGTTATGTGATTAAGTAAACAACAACAAAATAACGAACTTTGAAATAACCAACTTTGACCAACCCAGACCCTTGTTTACAGATTATGTGGTTGTTTGCTTATTTCCAGTGTTA
>NW_017537584.1:55419-57177 GCF_001853355.1 Bactrocera latifrons
TTTCCTGAATAGCAGAACTTATTTTAAATTCAATTATGTTGCTTTTTAAACTTTGTTTAGGCATTTTATAAGTAGAAATTTCATTGAACTTAAAATGTAAACAATKWACAGCTCTTTGTGTGAAAATAAGCATATAACCATACAATATGGGATGTTCACGGATGATAGAGGTTATTTTTAATCTAATAACTACATAACCCGATAACCACCTTACCGTGAACAGCCTAAGTATATAGTTTTGGTGCAATAAAAAACTCCAGCTTCTTTGCTTGGCTCTTTATTTCAGCTCCGCTTGATCTTTATGTCTTACATTTACTATAGTGCGCTCGCTGGTACTCATATGTACTTATGTATGTATGTTCGTATAAATATTATATTCATTTAGGGTGTTCACAAGGTGTCAAAGTGTGTCATATCGTCATATTGTCAAATTTTTTTATGACTGTCATACCAACACTGTTGTTGTTTCACATGCAAAATTAAAATATGACTGATACAACACTGCGTGGTATGTTTCTTGAATTCGCTATTCTGTCAGCTATATTTTACTTTCTTATTATTGACGTTTAAGTGTTTGAAACTAATAAATTTAATAAATTTCGTTATTAATATGGAAGAAAACCACGATATTCAGGTAAATTGAGTTGAATATAAGTGAAATATGAAAATATTTTGATGTTTATGTGGTTGCAAATGATTTTATTGCAGTGTAAACCAAAACACCGCCGTTTCAACCCGGTACATACAGGGTGGCTGATGAAAGCCGCTACCAAAAAAAAAAAAATAAATAACTTTTTTTCTATTTAATGAATCTGGTTAATTTTTTTATTTTGCAGATTGACTTTTACAAGAATTTGGATTGTCCGCCGCTATCACGCACTAGAGTTCGTAGTTTCGGTTCAAATAGAGTATAGGCGCACGTTTGGCGGCAATCCTCCGAGCAGATGGACCATAATGAGACTTGTAAGCAATTTTGCCGAGCATGGGACAGTCAACAGAAGACCTTACCATCGAAACCCTTCAGTTCGAACGGAGGAAACAATCGCTGCTGTADCTRCTRCCATACAAAACAATCCACGTGTTTCGACAAGAAGCTTATCTGCTCAAATGGGTGTAAGCAGACGGTCATTACAGTCAATTATGCACAAAGATTTGGACTTAGGGGAGACCGGGGTAGCTTCGGCTTTGGGGTACATTCGGCAATCGCGTTTTTAGTATGAAGGAACAATCTGCATTGACCATAAGTAGCGAAAACTTACCCACCACTCATACAAAATATCGACTTGTAGTCTCACATCTCTCTCTATGCATTCGACAAATTTACATGCGCTTTTGTGTTTTCGGGAGTGCTGATAGTGTTTTCGACTCAAAAGTAAAAGTGTATTAAACTTTTTGTGCTTCACTTTTTTTTTAAAGTTTGATCAAAACTAAAAGGTGAGAGTGTGAATTACTTAAAATAAAATAGAGAAAACGAAAATGGGAATGTCCGGGGTAGATACAGCGTTTTGTGTTGGGGTACATTCAGCGAACCTATATTTGTGCCGAAGGTGCCCCGTATGATTTCTTTTTTTTTTATAGATTTATATAGATTGTGAAAAATGGTTCGAAATTATAAGCGTAAAACACAATCGAATATTGACGAAAGCAAGATGAGAAAGGCAGTTGCAGATGTTTTAAACGGTGTAGAAACGCCAACGTCTGCAGGTAAAAAATATAATTTAAAACGACAAACCATCGAATCCCGAGTAAAGAAACAAG
>NW_017537584.1:63947-65058 GCF_001853355.1 Bactrocera latifrons
AGGAACATATTCCAAAACTGCCTTGTCAGATATTTTGCAGGTTCATGGCGAGATCGCAGAAATAAGGAAGCAAAAGCTTAAGATGGATGTTGCAGCAAGGGAAAGGGAAATGTAAATCAAAGAAAAAAAATTATAGTTAAAAGAAAAAGAAATAGAATTAAAAAAAAGAGAAATTAATGACAAATTAGAAATTGAAAAAATGAATTTACATTTGCAGGAGAGGTTGGCAATGGAAGAGCTAAAATATAAATAATTTTACAATGCACTACATTTTTAGTTCACTTTTGTTATGAATTTATTTTTATTAGTATGTGTTTTTTTATATTTTAAATGAAGTTTTTATGTTATAAGTTTTGTTGTGATATTAACAGTTAGTGCCTTTTGAAGAATACGAAAATGAAATAATAAGTGTACCTAACCCAAAATAAAAGAACCAAAATCAAAAATACAATTGGATTATAATTAAGCAAAATAATCATACATTTTTATTAACTTGTATGATTAAAGAACAAATGCATATACATATGTGTATAAGTATTAATTTCTCATTATTTTCTGATGATAAAGGGAATTGAGGCATCAAAACTTCATTGCTGTTTTCATTATCTATATCGAAACTGATTAACATGTTGTGAAGAATACAACACACCATAATCCAGTCATTGCATTCCTTCTTATTTGATGTTCAAAACATTCATGATTCAAAAGACCAAAACAATTCTCAATTCGCACACGGAATTTGGAAAAATACGCGTTGAATAATAGCGGGATTCTGTAGCCAGTCTCTAGTCTCTATTTGAGACATTTTGTGGTAAAATCTCAATTTGTGACTATTCACTAAACAGTCTCTAGCTTTAGTCTCAAAATATTGCCTCAAATTTGAGACCAGGTAGTTAGCAAGTCACAAAACCAAAAAGAACTCTTGTCTTTTGAATATACTGAGGTTAAACATAAATAAATTTTACATAAATTTCGTTAATATTATGAAACAAAGTCCACATATATTTTTATTTTTATTGATAATTATGTTTTATGACTATGTTATAGAAAATTTAATATTTGTTATCGACATATTTATTTTCATTCAAGTATAAAAACATCTGTGAATAAT
>NW_017537584.1:69268-76506 GCF_001853355.1 Bactrocera latifrons
AACAGTCAGTCGACACGCGGACGAGCACGAGGATAGTTAGAAAGCTGAAATAAAATAAGAACGTTTGTATAAAACTAAAAATAAGAACACTTGTATAAAACTGAAAACAAGAATACTTGTGTAAAACTGAATATAAGAAAACAATAAATAAAATACTATAAATAAACACTTTTATAATAAACACGAACCCACCCCACATTTATGAAACCAATTGGCCTCTTTTTTTTATCGCAGAATGTATGGTATTATTATAAACGGTTATTGCTGTGAAAACTTTCTCCTTCAAATTGTCGTTGTTATTTGCATCCACATTAAAAAGTCTTAAGTGTTCATTCCAAGATAAGTGTAATCTTTCAACATCTGCGTTTCCTGTTTTATTATAAGTGGTCGATAGGTGTAGGTTTATTTTATTATTTTTTAAGTATTGTTTCATTGGTACTGTATCTAATTAATTGTCCGTTACTAAAATTTCCGGCTTGCCCAAATATTGAATTCTTTCTTTTATGACATTTACAATTGATATCCTAGTTCTGTCCTTTAATGAGTTGGCTGTTGCGTATTTTGTTAAATTTTGGATGCTTGTGAGGTACTTATGCCTCTTTGTGGGTACCAAATATGTTTTTAGGAGTTTCCGTAATATTTAAAAAATGTTTGATAGGTTTTCTGTCGAACTTCGCCTTATTGCATATTTCACAATTATTGATGTGTTTCTATATTTCTTTTCGTAATTTGGGGTAGTAGTGTGTTTTTTTTTATTTCCTCAAATATATCATTTATTCCCCTGTGATTATTTTCCAGGAGTTTCTCTTCTATCAATATTAAAAGTTCTTCTTTATCTGATTTTGGTTGATATTATTATTTTTAGATTTACATTATATAACTCTTGAATTTGTAGAAATAATTTGTCATCTGGGCAGTAAATTACGATTAATCCTTTATCCGGTTGCATTGCATTATTTTTAAAATGCCGCTATCAAGTGTTGTGTTTATTACGTTTCTTATTTTCCTTTGATGTATCCGTATTATTTTCTTTGTTGTTCATTGCCTTTGCGCTCTTTGAATTATAAGTCGATTTATATATATTGATTGCATTTTCTGTTATTTTTATGAAGTATGTACTATCCGTTTCTGCACAAAGTACTGTATCTATGTCATCATCATTGAATATTTCGTTTAAATTCAACTTTACCACATTATTATTTTCATAATTTAGTCTGCTTTTGCATCTGCAATTACATTTTCTTTTCCTTTTATGTAGTTAATGTCGAAATCGAACTCATTTAGCTTTATTTTCGACCTTTGCAGTTTAGCATTTGGTTCTTTTAAGTTGTTCAGCAAAACTAATAGTCTATGCTCAGTTGTTGGCCAAATTAGTACGGACGGAAATGTTTCGTTGCCCAAACTATTGCGAGTAACTCTTTTTTCTATCTATGATTTTATTCATGCCCATTCAAGGTACGACTGGCAAATGAAATTGTTTTGTTATCTTGCATTAGGGCTGCTCCTAGAGCAAAATTACCAGCATCTGTGACAAGAGTAAACATTTTTGTAAAGTCTGGGTGAATAAGAATGGGATCATTTTTAATCAAAATTCTTAATTTATCAAAAGAATCTTTGTAGTCTTTGTCATAAACGTTTAGTATTTGTTTCAATGTTTCCTAATCACTGAATTATCCATATCTGTGAATTATTTCCCTAGTTTTTCCTACGCATCTTCCTTTCAGAAAATTTAATAAAATTTTTTGATTACTTACATCAAAACTTTGCTTAATATAATCTGTTAATTGATTCGGATCTCGTCCATCAAAGTCTGCAATTCCATTAAAACAGTTCAAAGTGAGTTAAAAAAAAAATGGTATGGTGGATGCTTCCATTTTGAGAGAATTTTATTTCAATGGAAAATAATAAAAAAAAAATGTTTGTATTTATTTTGATTCACCTTAGTTTTATGTAAGAACAGTAGGAACGTGTATTTTGATTGATCTTGTTCAGTTTGAGAGGTGCTGTCTACTCTTGTAGTGAAGACACCTATGTAACAGTTTGAAATGAAATCTAGTCGAGACACATTACCAAATTTATCATTACAGTTTTGGAGTCACTGTTTTACTGAAACATTATTATTTGTTTTCGATTTTGCAACACTCTGTATACGCACGATTGAATTTTTATTTTACACTATTGTGCGATAACTTTTACCCATTGCTTTGTATTTTCTTACTTACTCAAAAAATTTGTAATATATTTTTCTTATACTTATTTGTTCTGCTGTTTGGTACTGCTGCTGCTGTTGATGTTGTTGTAATCGGTGTTATTACTGCTGCTGTTGTTACCGCTGTTGATGATTTTGTTTTTATTAATGTTGCTGCTGCTGCTGTTGTTGCCTTTATTTAGGTACACTAATTCCCACTCTGTTTTTATTTTGTTTTATTACGCGTTTTAACGCTGTCTATGATGTTGTTTTTATTATTGTTGCTGTTGTTATTATAATTATAATTAATTTTAATTCCCATTTGCTTTATTTTGTTACGCGTTTTGCACTTTGTTGGTTTACTTATTTGTGAATTTCTGACTTGTGAATCCTCGTCGCCAGTTTTGGTGCAATAAAAAACTCAAGCTTCTTTGCTTGCTCTTTATTTCAACTCCGCTTGATCTTTATGTCTTACATTTACTGTAGTGTGCTGGTTGCTCTCATATGTTCTTATAAATATTACATTCATTGTAGTGTGCGTTCGCTGGCACTTATATGGATTATATATATGTTCTTATAAATATTTGCATGCATTACAAATCGCTTTAGGTACACCACAAAGTATTTTCCTGGTTTTGATATTTGTAAGTTGCAAGAGTATAAAATATTCGGATGCACCCGAGTTTAGTCCTTCCTTACTTGTTCTATTTAGAGCCTAACAGTCGCTTCAATTCATTATACAAATTGTGGACATTATTAACATCAATCGAAGCTACATATTCTCAATTCGCGTTGACTGTTCCCTCGCAAGGTAACTCCAATTTCACAGCCCTAACTGCAGGGCGTGTTTTCAAAGGGGCATCCATTCTGACCACATCTGAGGCAGGTGTGGAGTAGCTTTTTTTAATAAGCCAACAGTAACGAAATTTAAATAAATTATAAACTGGTTAAAGGAAAAGAACGCAAATTCAACAATTATAAAAGTCAACTAAAAATGCAATAATTCCAGTAAATATATTTGCTTATCTTGCAATTCGCATACACAATTTCCTTTACCAAACCATCCGGCAACACCGGTGCTATTTCCTCAGGCAAGGCTGCTGGAGGGGCTGGAGGCGACACCACAAGAGTCGGCATTGACACACTCGATGGGAAAAAGGAAGACCGACTACCTCCCCTACGCGCATCCTCTAGACAGCGAAGGTGGGCATACTCAGCAAACACAGTCCTCAGGAATGCTTCATATTTCAAGGCAGGTACTAATAGCCCCTTCGCAATTTCTACCTCGAAATTTTTACCCAAATACTATAGCTCTGACCTCCCCCATAATAACTTAATAAGTAGCTACACGGCATAATGCACTCTTTTATTGCCGTCACCCCCACTCACACAGAAAGAATCGATTGATCTGGTAAAAGCTTCAAATATGATAGATACACTGCTTGTGACGTTCCGAAAAGAAACACAAAAAGCTGTGGAACATTTTATATAATGAAATGGAAAATCTTATTTACTGCTTGATAGATAGATTCAAAGGCCTTTTAAATAATGTCAACGTCGTGTTCAAAGGTGAACTTCATTACCGGGAGTGCCATTTTGGGAAGAAGCAAAAGTCAAATGACAACAAGTTACCGACTACTGCATTGCAAACATTGAAGAACTGCAATGTAGACCTACACCGCATAATTCATAGTTTTCATCGCCTATTCTGCACACTTCCGAATGCGAGCTCTGAACGCTCCTTTTCGATACATCACCGTATAAAAACGTGGCTGAGGACAAACATGCTTCAAGGTAGATTGATCAGCCTGGCGTTGATGCACACGCATCATGACATTGAAGTGACTGAAAAAGAAGTTCTCAAAAGATTGTCAAAATTTGGCCCACACCATTTTGTTTTGTGATAGCCCTTTGTGGATAGTTCCATTATAAATTGCATTCGGGGAAAAAAGAAATAGAGAGTAGTGATCGATTATCATAGGTTTGAATGAAAATGCGATTGACGATACGTTCTTCTTCTTCTTAGGCGTAGAAACCGCTTACGCGATTATAGCCGAGCTAACAACAGCGCGCCAGTCTTTTCTTCTATTGGCTACGTGGTGCCATTTGGATATTCCAAGCGTATCCAGATCCTTTTCCACCTGGTCCTTCCAACAGAGTGGATATCTTCCCCTTCCTACTTTCAGAGCTGGAGTGTTTTCGTCCATTCGGACAACATGACCTAGTCAGTGTAGCCGCTGTCTTTTAATTCGCTGAACTATGTCAATGTCGTCATATATCTCATACAGCTCATAGTATCATCGAATGCGATATTCGCCGTGGCCAAGGGGCAAAGGACCATAAATCTTTCTCAGAACATTTCTCTCGAAAACTCGCAACCTCGACTCATCAGTTGTTGTCATCGTCCAAGCCTGTCAGGAATTATGAGTGACGTATAGAGTTTGGTTTTTGTTTGTCGAGAGAGGACTTTGCTTCTCAATTGCCTACTCAGTCCGAAGTAGCACCTGTTGGCAAAAATTATCGTGCGTTGGATTTCCAGGCTGACATTGTGAGTCAAGTCGCGAGTGCGACGACTGTTTGTCAGATGTCCAGTCAGGAGAAAGCAGAACTAACGGTGCGGATGTTGAAGACCATGATATCAATATCATCGGCATACGCCAGCAGCGATACACTAGGGTGGGTCGATTCCGGACTTTTTTCGATTCGAGATTTCTAATAGTGCGGAAAAGTACTTCCTGATTCCAATGCAACTTTTGGTTTTGAGATCGGATTGCATCTGCAACCCCAACTCCGGCCTTGAAATTTCGGAAATTCGCCTAAAATCGTGAAATTGTCTACCTAGCGCCTAAAATACGCATCTCATGGCAAAATGTATAAATAAAAGTTATTTGTCACGTCATTTGCTACCGAAATGGTATACATGATCATGGCCGTAGGACGAACCGTTCCCGAGATACGAGCGAAAATGCGGCGCGCCACAGCTCAAGGTTATTCGAGCAAAAAAAGTGTTAGAGTTAAGCTCCAAAACACCGAAAGTATTGACTCTGTATATGGGCTGTATTTTGACGGCCGCAAAGACAATACACTTACACAAGTCAGCGAAGGTGAAAAGTACTACCGCGACACTGTTAAAGAGGAACATATTTCTCTTATAGCGGAACCTGGTTGTCATTACTTTGGCCACGTCACCTCTCCTTCCGGGTCAGCTGAGAAAGAGACGCAAGCTATATGGCAACATTTACAAGACAATTCAGTTGATGTGGAACATCTAGAAGTTGTCGGTGCTGATGGCACCAACACGAACACAGGTTGGAAAGGTGGAATCATTCGTAAATCATTTTCGCACTATTAGAAATCCCGAATCGAAAAAAGTCCGGAATCGACCCCCCTACTGTACACTCTGGTAGAAGATGGTACCTTCTCTATTTAGTTCTGCAGCTCGAATTATTTTCTCCAGAAGCAAATTGAAGAAGTCGCACGATAGGGATGTTGCGGCGGCTTACAGAAGGTTTCAAGACCGGGGCCTACTCTTGTAGAACCCCTAAAGGCGATCTAGTCACCTAGATCTAGGCCTCTTCTTTCTGTAAGCCGCCGCATTCTTTCGTAGAATTTTTGAGCAATACCCCTGTCGGCCAGCTTATCAAGCTCTTCGTACTCACACATTTCGGCCTCTCTCTTTTTCCGTCTGAAAATGCGTGTCGCTTCCCTCTTCAACTCTCGGTATCTATCCCATCCCACACGTGTTGTGGCCGATCGTAACGTTGCGAGGTAGGCAGCCTGTTTTATCTCCGCTGCGATACGGCACTCCTCGTCGTACCAGCTGTTCTTCTGCACTTTCCGAAAACCAATGGTTTCGGTTGCAGCTGTACGTAAGGAGTTTGAAATGCCGTCCCACAGTTCCCTTATACCGAGTTGTTGACGAGTGCTCNATTACACATTTTACCAATATTCCTGTTGCTGTTAATAATAGTATTAGTATGCTTATGCCATAATTTATATTTTTGTGTATTTTTAATTCTTCCAACTTGTTTATATTTTTTTTCTTGATTTATTATTATCTCTGTGAAATGTATTACTTTTTCAAACTGTAAGGCATCAGTTTCTTTTTCAGGGAAATATATCTTGAATATATTGAATCTTTCAATTTCTTCTGTGGATAATATACTATGGTGTAATGTAAGTGTTTAAGTTTAAGCATCTGATCGGATTAAAGCATGTGTTTTATAATTTTGTCTCTTTACTTATTTTTTTTTCAAAGGTTTTTAGTACCTATTTCTGTCATATCGTCTTCTATGGTCCTTTTTAATGTATTAATGTATTTATTGAAGTTGTCATTTATATATATTTATTGATTTACCGCTCCTGTTATCTTATGATTGTTTTTCTCTATTGTTTAAAAATGTAGACTTCATTTCTTTGTACTATATTTCCCTGTCATTCCTGTTATATTGGTTGTATGTATTGTATGAATTACCGTTGTGGTTTGATTCACTATCTCTATCTCTCTGATTCTTATTTTAGTGTATCCCGATTGGTTTTCAAGCTTGTTTACTTGTAGAAGTCCATTGATTGCCGTTATTATCGTTAAGAGTATTGAAATTTTCGCCATATTAATCCTGAAATTTACGTTTTCGTTTAACCTGAGTCTTGTATGCTTTTGTAAACTTTCAATCTTTAGATATTAAGTAATTTCCCTCTTCTTTAAAGTTGTCTACTCCCTTGTATCTTGGTTGTGCTTTGTTAAATCTATGATTCTTTATATATTTATTTTTAAAATCTTGTATGTTTACTCTGTTTTCTTTTATATTTTCTTTTTCTTTTGTAATTTTTTTGCTAGCTTGTTTAGTTCTTGTTCGGAAAGTAAGTTAGTTATGTGGGAACGATGAAGGGACAAACTAGAAGTGGACGAACATACGGACAATGACATGCAACACTGACTGCAATAAACTADAAGTAGACGAACATACGGACAGTGACATGCAACACTGACTGTAATAAACAACGAGTAGCGACGAACAAACGAGCAACGAGGACTTTGAACAGAACAGTC
>NW_017537584.1:83712-85234 GCF_001853355.1 Bactrocera latifrons
AGCCGAGTAGAAAATTGTTCGGCTGTCTGTTGTGATTGCAGCTTCTCGACGTCGAACTTTCCTTATGGCGGGTGCGAATCTTGGCTTCAACAAGATAGTGGTCCGAGTCGATGTTAGGACCACGCACGTCTAAAACACTGGAGACGTCAACCAGCTGGGCAGCGGCACCCTCCCAATTAAGGGACCGGACATTCCAGGTGCATGTCCTCAATTCGTAGTCCTTATTTCGTTTGCCATGGTCGTCATCAAAAGGGGGTATCTCATCAGAAGCTGGTTGTTGCTTTTCATTGGGGGTGTTTTTGTACGTGGCGGGTCCCAAACACAGCGCACAACCCTATGCAGGGTTCTTCTCACTTCTCACTTTAGCTCGCCTTGAAACGGATGATCTTAGGCTACCCAGAGGATACTTGGTCAAATACCAGCTTGAGCCATATGTAAAAGAATCGTTCCTGCCACTCCCAAGTGAATGGCGATCAGAGAACTTCTACACATGACTCCATCCTCCGCCGTTAAGTTATTTCCCTATTCCTAATATAGATAATACTTTAGATAAATTGGGAAAATCACAATACTTTTCTACAATTTGGCTAAAGGATTCCAGCAAATCCTTGGGAAAAGGAAGACCGGAATAAAACACAAAAGCAAATTAAATATTCATAAGAGTTACTAGTTATTATAGGAAATTTGTGAAAGATTATGTCAGAGTTGCACAACCTGTGACCTCATATTTGAAAAAAATATGAAAGTTAATAAAAAATATACTAATTATGTAAAATCATTTGAAAAATATAAACGATTATTGCACCAATTTTGAAGTATCCTGATTTTAATAAGCGCTTCAAATTAATAACTGATGCAAGTAATTGTTCAATTGGAGCGGTTCTACAAGTACAACAGGATAATCACCCTATGTGTTATGCCAGCAGAACTCTAAGTGGTCATGAGAAATATTGCTCTACAATAGAAAAAGAACTTTTAATGATTGTATGGGCCGTGAAATATTTTCGTCCATATCTGTATGGTGTACAATTTGACAATTTTGATGCCATTTAAGTGGCTTCATGCAAAAACACAATGTATTGGTGTGAACCAAAGATTACAAAGATGGATGTTAAAGTTAGGAGAATATAATTTGAGCCGCATAAATTCGGATATTAATGAAGTAAATATAATTGAGAATCAGGAAAATGTAGAAAACAATTTTGAGGGATCTTTGGATAATTATATAGACGAAGATTTGCTTGAGGCAAAACTTCATAGATTTCAGAAATTAAACGAATAAAGGAAAAATTTTGTTAATAAAAAGGGGAAGGAATATGTTAAGAATTATTAAGCAGTTAGGCACAAATACCAACACAGATACAGAAAAATTAAACTCAATGATATACTACTTCTTCTTCTTAATTGGCGTAGACACCGCTTACGCGTTATAGCCGAGTTAACAACAGCGCGCCAGTCGTTTCTTCTTTTCGCTACGTGGCGCCAATTGGATATTCCAAGCGTAGCCAGGTCCTTCTCCACT
>NW_017537584.1:85969-89441 GCF_001853355.1 Bactrocera latifrons
CAGACATCGCGGCATAAAGGCAGCTCCTTTTCGTGGTGTCGAAAGCAGCTTTGAAATCGACGAAGAGGTGGTGTGTGTCGATTCTCCTTTCACGGGTCTTTTCCAAGATTTGGCGCATGGTGAATATCAATGATATACATCCAATGAGTATTAAGAGAATAACGAAATTTGCAGATCAACTTGATATTAGCGATATTGGCAATAATGGTCATCCCGACCGTGAGTAGTTTAATGAACATTGAAGAAATTAGAAGTTAATCTGGTTAAAGGTTTTACGGAAATTATGATACTATAATACACACAAATCCACCAGAAATATTAATTATTGAACTGCAACTAAATATATAGCAATCAATACATGAGGCAAATTCTAACCCACTAGAAATGCAACTGGAAAACATACGGAAAAAGGCAAAAACATTAATACCACACAGATATAAAAGAGGTCTAATTGATTTCATAGGCACAGTGGGAAAATGGCTACTTGAAACAATGGATAATGAAGATAGAAAGCAAATCGAAGAACATACATACAACTGCTTAAAACTGACTTTATAATTCAATTAAAAATTCTACAAGATATCGTAGATCATAAGATAATATTGCAGCTTCCAGATTAGGATTGCAAACATCCTAAGGAATGGAGAAATTGATCATTGCCAATATACATAATATATATAAATAAACTAGAAAATAGAAAAATGGCAACACTAGTTACAAGGAATGAAAACATCATATTTGTAAAAAGAATCAAACAACATGCAATAAAAATACCGATTTCAATGATTATGCCCTCAACAAACAACCTAAATAGAGAATTAACGTTTGAACCATTGAAAGTTGCAAAGCATAATACAAAAATACTACTTTACTTTCTGAAGCAAATAGAGTTTTTAGAAAATTAACGCCAATTGTTGTATAAAAATAATAATATTGTTTATATAAAAATAAATGTATATATATATTCAACCATGGAACAGATGTAATTGAAATTAATGATCGTATATTGTTAAAAATTTTAAGAACAATTAAATAAATAATAAAAGTAATAAAAACATATTTAATCTAACTAATATCATTTATTAATTGTTCAATTGAAATAGAAAATAGAGTACGGAAAAACAATAATAACATTTTCAAATAAACTATAAAAAATATTCATGCTGTTAAAGACATAAAGAAACAAAATGAAAAATTAATCATCAAGTATTTCACTATCAATATTTGAAAATAATGAACAAATTAAAAAGTTTAGTTTTACCAATAAACAACACTACATATATTTATCAATTTTATTTTTTTTTAATTTTTAGTATTTATTATTGTAGTTGCTGTCTCACTGATTCAATGTAAAAGAAATCAAGAGAGTCTAACAACAAAGCGGGGAGAAGTTACGCCACGGACTCCACTCATTATAACAATGCAATCCACTGCAAGTTATTTTTAATACGAAATCTGAGTTTCTGTTCAATAACCTTATTTAATGTATAAAATGAATCTTCTTCTTCTTTACTGAAGTAGGCACCGCTTACAAGGTTATAGCCGAGTTAACAACATGGCGCCTGTCGTTTCTTCTTTTTGCAACGTGGTGCCAATTGGAGGTTCCAAGCGAAGCCAGGTGCTTCTCCACTTGGTCTTTCCATCGAATTCGATATTCGCCGTGGCCAACGCGCAAAGCACCATAAATCTTTCGCAGAAGTTTTCACTCGAAAACTCGCAACGTTAACTCATCAGTTGATGTTGTCATCGTCAAAGCCTCTGCACCATAGCAGGACGGGAATTATTAGTGACTTATAGAGTTTGGTTTTTGTTCGTCGAGAAAGGACTTTACTTTTCAATTGCCTACTCCATCCGTAGCAGCACCTGTTGGCAAGAGTTATCCTGCATTGGATTTCCAGGTTGACATTGTTGGTGGTATTTACGCTGGTTCCTAAAATTGGACATAATTATCTACAACTTCAATGTTGACTGTCAACAGTGACGTGAGAGCCAAGTCGCGAATGCGAGGATTGTTTGTTTGATGACAGGAGATATTTCGTCTTGCCCTCGTTCACTGCCAGACCCATTTGCTTTGCTTCTTTGTCCAGTCTGGAGAAAGCAGAACTAACGGCGCGGGTGTTGAGGCCGATGATATCAATATCATGAATGGTGTGCGCAAGTGTTGGTGGAGTAAGACAGCAACTACAATTTCTGGAACATGTTAATCACTGGCATGAAAATGAAGTTCACACACTTTTCGTGATAAATATTTCGACATATCAGCCTTCAAATCCGATATTTTACATCGCCTTCGCTAAAAATTGGAAATGGGTCAATTCCGATTGATTCAATTGATATCAATTTCATCATCCCTTTCCTCATTTTATCAATTCACGAAAGATGAACTCATCACGAATTTTCGGACAGACAGATGAGACTTGCGCTCATACAAATGACGATGCCGTGAATTTCCAGTGGAATTTCTCAATTCTTTGGACAGGCTTGATATGCCACCTCATCATTTGCGTCTCAAAGTTGGATTTCTCGTTATTTTGTTCCGCAATCTGCCCTATCGAATACAAGGAAATGCTTGATACTAAGAATTTCATTGAGTTCTAACGATTCGCCATTTCAGTTAAAACGTATTCCGTTTCCATTGAAAATTGTATTTGAGATCACAATCAGCAGGACACAAGGATAATCGCATAGTGTGTGGGAGTTGGAAAACCATCTTTTCTGTGCATCGGAACAAAAACCAAAAACTGTTGTTTATCAAGCTGCGTTATATTAAATTAAATTATAAATTTAACCTTCTTTTCATTTCAAAACACATAACTTCACGCAGGACAAGGGTTGCGGCGTCAGATAGTAGTATATGTACTATATATATAAAATTGCTCAGATTTCGATCCTCAAGATGACGTTTTACCCCATAAAGCATTTTCCTGGCTTTGTTCTTGTAAGAGTATCAAATGTTCGGTTGCACCCGAACTTACTCTTCCTTACTTGTTTTTGTTTGCATTTACGTTGTTGAAATTGATAAAATGTTTGACTGCTTATTTTGAATTGTTCTTTATCAAAACAATAATATAAATCAACTGGTGTTGTAACATTGTTAATACCAATATTTTATAGTTTACAAATAAATTTGAATGAATGAGTTAAGCAAAATTTGTGTATACAAGCCATGCATTACTTAAACAGGACTTTTTCAATCTAGCGCCTCCTGGTGGCGCCATCTCTATTCGATTGGTGCGTTAGAATCTGCTATCTTTATCGATTGTCCAGTGAGAATTCCAAGACATTTCATTGATTGAAAGTGATATTCAGTATATATTTGTTATAGGTGCGAAAAGGAGCTTCAAACAAAGAGCCAACATTAAATTTTGTTTTTCAGTCATCGACTAAACGCCGCCGTGTGCATACGTTTGCTCTCTTTCGCGGATCTCGTCTGACTTTCTCACCCGCTTCAGTGCAGTTATCTTTAATTATT
>NW_017537585.1:0-2861 GCF_001853355.1 Bactrocera latifrons
AAGAAAAATTTAAGCATGAAAAAATCACAATGCTGTTGTTGGAAGTATCATAAGGAGCATGCATATATACATTTATGTCTCTTCATATTCTTGAGTATGCGAGAGAGCTGTATTTGTACACATTTTTCGCTGTTAAAAGTGGAATATCAAAGAACTTATTTTCCTTCAATATTCCCTGATTGCGCATACATGTTATGGCATCATATGCCGTACCTATATTATTTCTCTTYATATTCTCTGTTTGAGTATGTGGAGAACTGTTAAAAATGTTAACATTTCACATCGTGAATTCTRYGSTTGTGAGGTGAATTCCCTATCACAATCTTATAAAATGTTCGACATCGAACCTGCACCTTCTCTATGTTTTAAGTTCTCTGATTGGTCCGCGTCAACGGAAATTTCGCATGAAGCATTGAATGTACATTTTTACATATGTACATTTTTTGCATGTAGAAAAATTTAAAAATATTATGCGAATGGTTCTTTTAAAATTCTTTATATGGTACACATAATTATATATGGGCAAATGTGCGACCGCTTTTAGCATGATATCGAAAAGTTTAATGACCAAAGCAAATATTTGTTTAAGTGTATAAATATGTATGTATATGTCGTACCAAACCTAAATAAAATGCATATAAGGTAGTAAAACAAATTTTATTGAATTATATAGTTGCAAAGATTTTATGGAATTCATCATAAAATAGCTCAATTTTAAAATATATATTTGCTATAAACTGCTATAAACAGAGAACGTCTATCATAGGGAAGGTTCACGTCGCGGAGATCGTAAAAATATTTTTGGTTAACTCGGTCGAGATGAGCCAGTTTCACCACTGCCASCTCGGCAGGAGAAATTTTAACATTTCCGTTTGAACAGAGCTGAGCGTGCAATAAAAATTATGCTCAAAACTATATTTGCTCTAACAGACGTAGGTATGTTCGCTCTTTTGCTTATACTTTTATACGTTTATATGCAAACATGTGTATTCGTACGAATTCTTTTTGTGCATATTAATGAATACGTGTGCAATTGAATACATTTGAATTAAATTACTTTTCAAAGCAATATTCGTAGTAACATATGTATATAACAAACTATCACAATATTATTAAAAAAATTAAATATATTACAATAATGATAAATGTACATTAATCCTACGATTTATCATTCAAAACTTATATAGGTATCACATATTTCACATGATCATGTGTGTTTATGTTCGCTTTCGCGAATTCATATAATATTATCACTTATCGATAATAACATGTGCGCTCTGCTCATATGTACATAAATATGCTCGCATGACATTGGCACACAAATAATGCATACACAATTACATTAGATATGCGTTCATACGTAGATATGTCCCCGCAAAAACTACAAACATTGCTTTACAAACACAACAATCGTTTGAAATAGCATCATACATACTTATATGTGTACACATGTAAATGACAACAATAAATGACACAAATAATCCATACACAACATAGATATGCGATCACATGTAGATATGTATATCACCCGCACAAACTACAAATATTGCTCTACAAAAACAACAAACGTCTCAAATAGCGTCAGCATATGGCAGACAAATAGTCGATGCCCAAATTTGTAGAAAAGTACACAACAACAATATTTTCATTCATGAACGCAAGCGCACTTCAACAGGCAAACTCGCTCCATTCATAAAAGCAAACACCATCTCAACGAGCATGCCTTTTTCTACGAACGTCTTTTTGCGACGATGGCAAAAGCTAAAAATCATAAATTGAATATATTTCTGCAAAGTATGAGAAGGATAAAGTGACAACTCCGCAAATATAAGTATTAAAATACATTAGCATAAAACTGACAACATAATTTATTTGTCGATTTTCAAGTCAAGAAATGTATCAAAGAAAATATTCAATCAAGCATCCGCACTCGCTTATGTGCCATATTATATTTTTATTTTTAACAAACCACAAAAATCTGTATCTTAGATTGTTGCACATAACCGGGATTGACTGTATTCGTCAAGGAATGTAAAAAATAGTTTTACGCGGCTTACAAAATTTGCCTTGATATGTATGCAAGCTCACACAGAAACATACATGTTTACGCTGGAAGCGGTGACAATCGGCGGTCGTTCGTTTATTTTTTTTTCGCACAGCTCGGATTTCCTACCAACAATACAATTAATAATACAAACTTTACTCTATTATATATTTTTAATGATTTTATGGATTCAGCATGAAATACGTATGTATGTAGATAAATTTTAATATGCCTACATACATACTTATGTACATATATACTAAGTATATGCTTTGATACCAAWTATATACGGATCAAATGTATATAAATTATGTGCCGAGTCGGTTGCGCATAGAAGATAAGCGAATCTCTAGGCGTGAATTTGTTTACATGGCAATTAGCATTATTTTTCTCATTTAACACTGAAAATACTCAATTCTGCTATTTTCGTGGTTAGACGCGCTTATAATTTGTCTGTGGTGAGACTGGATCATCTCTGCCAAGTACCCCTTCGAAAAGTTACGATATTTGAAACGTGAACCTTCTCTATGATAAGCGTTCTATGCTATATATTACATACAGAGAACGTCTATCATAGAGAAGGTTCACGTTTCAAATATCGTAACTTTTCGAAGGGGTACTCGGCAGAGATGGTCCAGTTTCACCACAGACAAATTATAAGCGTGTTTCACCACGAAAATAGCAGAATTGAGCATTTTCAGTGTTAAATGAGAAAAATAATGCTAATTCCAATGTTAACAAATTTCGCCTAGAGACTCGTTTATTTTCTATGCGCAACTGACTTGGCACATAATTTATGTACATCCGTATATATTTG
>NW_017537585.1:7351-9699 GCF_001853355.1 Bactrocera latifrons
CTGTTAGAGCAATATATAGTTTTGAGCATAATTTTTATTTCATGCTCAGCTCTGTTCATACGAAAATGTTAAAATTTCTCCTGCCGAGCTGGCAGTGGTGAAACTGGCTCATCTCGACCGAGTTAGCCAAAAATATTTTTACGATCTCCGSGCCGTGAACCTTCTCTATGATAGACGTTCTCTGAAACATATATACGTTCTCGGTGTAAATTTCTCATTGCCAGAAGCTGAACCAATACTGGCATTCCTTAGAGAGAAAATTTCATTAGAAATGATTCTACGACAAAAGCAGGTAAGACTATTGATGCGGTATTCGCGAGAAATATAGATAAAATATATTAAAGACATTTCACATTGTATTTAAGTATCCAATAATCATCATAATCCAATTGTAAATATTATTTAAGAAAGAGTTGGTCACTCCACCATATTTTTATCCTTTCCCCCTCGCTAGTTTTCTTTCATAAGAAATGATATGCATTTCTTGGAATATCACTAACGAGTTTGACTTTTTCCACGCATGGGAATTCCACGCATCAGTTGTTTTTTTTTTTTCAAATTGTGGTAGTTACAAATATTCGTACACATATACTGTATATATAGTCATGGAATACTTATAATTACTACAGCATCAACTTTCATTTAAACTTTATTTTATACTTACAGCATTTTGTATTTAACTTATCTGTACCTTGTAATAATATAACTACGTATAGGCGTAACTATTAGTAATGTTTTGAATTGTACACCTACATACATAGATATCGTCACCTGAAATGCAAAATAACGTGACAACATTTTCGGAAATTTACAGTGGCATGAATGAAACACGAAATAAAATGGAGCATGAGTGAAACAAAATTTTAATATTGGTTAAAACTGGTTTATATCTGACCGTAGAACCAGATGTAGTTTTATGTATGTAATTTGAAGTATTGAAGCGTAATCAATAAGACACTCAATTTGGATTTTCTTGATGATAAGTTATTTTGCATTCCAGGTGACGATATATAGATAATAGAAAAGAATTTTATAAGATGGACACCGAGACCGTGAAAAGTATGTCTATTGAAGTGTTGAGGGAGAAGCTAAGGGAACTTAACCTGAGTATAGTCGGGAGGAAAAAAGACTTGGAAATGAGGTTGTTGCAACACATGGTTTTCGGGGATGAAGCGGATGATGTAAGAAGTGATAACGAATCAGTAAATTCGTTAAACACTACATAAGAGAGAAGTGTAGGTAGGGTGCTATTTACGTTGCTTGATGTCGAGGGTAGTATATCCCGTTTTTATAGAGACGGTACTATAACGTGTACCACTGGGTTGATGAGTTCTACGAAGTTGCGGAAACATTATGGTGGAAGGGAGAACCCAAACTATTTCTTACAGGAACGATAGAAATCAGAAATTGGAATAATTTAGGGTGCTATTTACGTTGCGTGATGTCGAGGATAGCATATCCAGTTCTTATGGAGACGGTATCTATAACGTGTACCATTTGGTTGATGAGTTCAACGAAGTTGAGGAAACAGTATGGTGGAAGGGAGAGGCTAAATTATTTTTAAGAGAAACGATAGGAATCACAAATTGGAATAATTGGAAAATTGCGTTGGTTGAAGAGTTCGGAGAAAAGTTGAGTGCGGTAAAGGTACACCGTACATTGATAAAAATAGGCGTAAGCAACAGAAAGAAAGTTTGAAGGAATACTTATACTCCATCATCGAAATTGGTAAGCCAATATCACTCGATGAAAAGAATATAATAGAATATTTCGTGGAGGGTATACTGGATAGTCGAGAGAATAAAAGTGTTTTGTATCAAACACGTAGTGTGAAGGATCTGAATGAGCAAATCCGAGTACATGAGAAAATTAAAGGTACATCCGTGACAAATCATAAAACATTCGTTCAGGTGGGATAAACAACATTATTTGTTTAAAGTGTAATGGAAAGAGCCATTATGCGCACGATTGCAAAGTCTCACAACCATTTACTGTGGTGAAAAATGAACGTATTAACACAGTAGATGGTGCGGACGGTGTAGGGAAAAGTGAGCATATTTTCGTGAATGCGGTGATTAACGAGATAACGTTTAGCGCTTTTGTAGATATGGGATGCTTCACGAGTACATTGAGGTACGATACGTTTATGAAGCTTAGAGTAATTACTCTCAGAAAAGAGAAACAACAGCTGTATGGGATAGGAAAAGGCGAGGTTACAACAATAGGTAACTCTATAGCGGAGGTGACAGTACAAGGTGTGACAGTGAAAGTTAAGTTTGAAGTAGTAAGAGTGCAAGATATACCCTATGCGGCAATGTTGGGAAACGATATACTTAAAGAAGTAAAGT
>NW_017537585.1:9989-15270 GCF_001853355.1 Bactrocera latifrons
TAGGAAAGGCAGTGTGAAATTTAGAAAATATAATAAGGGAAGAGAAGTGTTTGTAGACACGATTGTCAATGAGTTGGCGGTTAAAAGTAAATGTGTTCAAGTAGGCGATGAAACTGAAATCTCAGTGAGTGAGAGGGTTTCTGCCGAGCCAGTGTGCGGAGGTAAGGTTAGTTCGGAAGGGCTGTGGAAAGAGGTATATGTAAAGAAAAAGGACAGGGTATGTCGTGGCAAAGGCTTAATTGTAAGAGTGAATCTAAATAAATCTAGATGAATCTAGATAAAGTAGAGTTGTCACATTTAGAAGATTCTGCCGCTGCGTCATCAAAATTCATCAAAACGTTTATAAATAAATATCAGCCCGATAAATGTGTCAGTTGAAATCAAATTAGTTTTGACAGACTAGAAGCCGGAGTATCAACGACCGAAAGATGGGATCATTCTAAATAGCACGTCGGAGTACAATGGCGTAGTTCAGCATAGACATGTAGACGTATTAAGTCGCGTGTATTCTTTACTGTTTGAAGACTCGTTAATGTTAAGGTTGAAGGAAGCTCAATTGTAAGACGATTGGATTAGAGCAGTAAGGAAAAGGTTTTAACCCTTCTTAATGGACCCTATGAGAAGTTTTACATAAGAAATTAATTAGCATAATACGATCCCATCAAGGAGTTGTTAGTTGTACCGGCGAGCATGGAAGTGGATAGATTAGAGACACAGGCATCGATTTTTGGTAATCCGAGGCGGATTGTTACAAATGGGAGACTTCTTCTACGGCAAATGCTGTAATCTTGCACTTGCGGATTGCAACGGGAGTTCCTTGTGGCAACGGGCAGATAGAACGAATGCTCTCAAAAATGTGTCAGAGCACTCCCACTCAGTGTTGCCTACAAGTGCCAAAATTTCAACAAATTATGAATAAAACCTATGGCATTCTTCAAAATACTTATAGGTCTGAATATGCGCACCTCAGATAGTTTAGAATTACAAACGATATTGACGAAATAGAGGTTGAAGAGTTAAATACACAACGGGATTTAGACAAGAGGCAAAAGAAAACATAAAAATAATTCAGGAAGAGAACGTTAGAATATTCAACAAGAATAGAGCGGAAAATTTTAGATACAGGATTAATGAATTAGTCCCAATTCAAAGAACGCAGTTCGGGGTCGACATGAGATTGAGGCGGAAATATCTCGAAAATAGGGTTAGTTATTCGAGGGCGAATAGCTAGTCAGGACGGCCGATTGTGGGATCCGAATTAATTTCATAATTCATCATAATTAATAGATAATTGGCAACACTTATTCGAATATCGAATAGTGGATTACAAAGAAGTTGTTTAAAACGTGGCCCTGTTTGAGCAAGTTCCCACTTCACCTTTTCCTTTTGGCACACTTACCACTTTCACTTCTATAAATAAAACCACTAGGTTAAGTTATAAAAGCAATTTCAATATGGCTTTATTTAGATTATTAATTTATTTATAAATTTGGTAAACAAGTTAGAGTTACTTTGAACAATATTGCCGGAACTAAGGGGCAACCAACAGGTAATTTTAATTTAGTTTATTGCCTGCTAAAAGATGTGCGGATGATCGAAAAGGCGCGAGGTCACAGCGGCGATGCGTAAGCTTTGATTTCAGGTCAAAACGAGACTGCCGAAAAGCCTAAGACGATGACCCTTTTGACCAGTGTGTCGTGTGTGGATGTGGTCTCGAATGTGAGTGGTGTTGATGTGTGGGTCCTGTGGAATGTGGATTCTGTGTGTGTGGTGTATTGGTGTAGTGGAATTAGGGGGGGCCGGCTTATCTCATTTAGCCATCCCGGCTCCCCTAGGCGAATATTCAGCCCAGCAATATCTGTAGTTGCTGGAGAGTTGTAACTACGTTGCTGAGTCCTGTAGCGGGGCGATGCTGTGGCGCTTTTGGACGACGCCTGGTTGGTGCAACGTGGTGCGGACGCCATTGATGGGGCTCAGGCCGGGCTGCAGTGGTTCTTCGTCGTACCGTCCGGGTTGCTTGCCTTGATCTACCCGTGCTTGAGGCAGCTGGCCGACCTACATCGCGTCGTGGGGTCCTGTGCAGCAGCGTGTGATGTGGTCTGCCACACGTGTGGCATAAATCGTCGGAGGCGCACTCCTGCGTCACATGTGTGATCGACAGGCAGTTGAGGCAGTGCTCATGTGCCTGGGCAACACGCTGGCGTTGTGTCGGCGATAACTTCTTAAAGAGCCCACAGTGCTGTAGTCGGTGTTTCCGGCGACATAGCGGGCATCGGATGCGACGCGGCTCGTCTTGGGTGGATGGCGTTGATGGGGCTGCTCGTGAGCCACTACCAGAACCGGTAGTTGATGCAGTAGCATTGGTTGGGCGGGGCGTAGGGATAGGCCCAATACGTGCCACGTTTGTTGCCGACCGAACAGTTGGCGTTGGTGTAGTAGGCATGTCCACGTCCATCTTGATTTCTGTAAAAAATTGTACTTGAATATACATGGTAGTATATAAGCGGAATGTGCGATTGTGCCTCATTGTGTGGCATGACTGGGTCGTCGTATTGACCGACCATTTCTGTAATTTTTATTATTATTGTTAACGGTAGGTTGCGGTTTGCGGTTTTATTGATTTATTTTCATTGTTTGATTGATTTTTGTTTGTGTTTCGGCATTATGTTCGAATTATTTAGTATCGGATTTTCGCTATTATCCGCGGTTGGTAGAAAGCATAATTTAACCAGAGGCCTGGTGAGTATTCCGCTTTGATTACGGAGATCAACGACCCGGATGGGACCGTCTGAGCCGTAATGGAGCTTTTCCATACGGCCAAGTCGCCACTCGGTAGGTGGGAGACAATCGTCGTTAATAAGTACACTATCTCCAAGCTTTGGCGCATTTTCTGATGTTTTCCATCGATACTTCTTGTGGAAGTCCTTTAAATAGTCTTCTTTCCACCTACGACTGAAATTATGATGGAGAATAAGGATAGCGACTCCACGCCTGGCTCCGGTGTGGCCAGAATGGGTGCTCCTCTCAGAAAGTGCCCTTTAGTTAGGGCCGTGAGATCTAAGGAATCTTGCGAGAGTGTTGTTAGTGGCCGTGAATTGAGAACGGCTTCAATGCGAATTAATAGTGTTGCAAATTCTTCGTAATTAAATTTGTAGTTTCCAGCTACCTTTTTTAAGTCGGATTTGAAGCTTTTTACAGCTGATTCCCACAGACCACCCATATGAGGAGCTCTTGGGGGGATGAATYGCCAATTAATGCCTTGGGAAGCGTACTTTTGTAAAATCTCAGGGAAGACTTGTTTAATAAAGTCCACAAACTGCTTTCTATGGCTCTTTGAGCCCCGATAAAGGGTTTTCCATTGTCGCTCATAAGTTTGGACGGAAAACCGCGTCGTCCGACGAAGCGAGCAAATGCCGCGAGGAAAGCCTCTTTTGCCAGATTAGTACATAACTCGAGGTGCACTGCTTTTGTCGTAAAACAGTAACTTTTCATTATTGAGGCTTAAGTCGGGGAATATAGAACTCTTGGCGGATTATATGTTGCATTAGCGTTGTTCCGCGTGCAACATTAGTATGTGTATATACTTGAGTAGCAATGTTGCAAGTCGAGACTTCTCTGGTATTATTAGAGGACGGCGTTCGTTATATGTCAGGATTGAGTTAGCAAGCCGACCATTAGCACGAAGCAGACCTTTCGTATCCAGAAATGGATTTAGTACTAAGAGTGAGCTCTTTTCGTCAATTGGCTTCGATTCTCTTAGTAGTGACATCTCGCAGCTGAAGTGGCGGGACTAAGTATAAGTGATAAGAGCGACCTTTGCCTTTTCTAGGTCTAGGTGCGTCAATGTATCGCTTTGAGAGTATAACGTGGTTCTCCCTTCACTCTAATTTTGAGTCGCTTGATGAAATTTAACATGTAAGCGATTACCCTGAGTGCTCTGGGGTATGATGAAAATCGCTCAAGGATGTCAGTATCATCCAATGTCGTGTGAAAGGAGTCGATTTTTGGACTTTCGGGGGCAATTATAATGCACGTGGGCGATCGTGGCCAAGAATCGGGGGATTCTGTTAACCATCGAGGACCATTCCACCAAAGAGTGGTGGCTTCAAGCTGCAGAGGCTTGCACGCGCTTGTATCTAGATCGTCAGGATTGTCAGCACTGGCCACGTGTCGTCAAGTGGCTGATCCCACTAGGTCAAGTATTTGAGACGTTCGATTGGAAATATACGTTTTCCATGCATGTCGAGGTTTTTCTAACCATGCTAATACAATTTCGGACTCAGGCCAGAGATAGAATTTGTATTTGCTCATATTTAGATGCGTTTGCACCATGGATACTAGTTTGGCTAGTAGTAGCGCACCACACAGTTCCAGTCGTGGCAGAATTATTGTGTTTAGCGGAGCCACCTTTGCCTTGGCTACTAGTAGGTGACTGGTGGTCGCTGTGTCGGATTGTGTGCGCACATAGATGGTAGCGCAATATGCCTTTTCAGAGACATCACTGAAGCCATGTAGTTCGACTTTGTGCTCTGGGGCATAATTTATCCATCGTGGGATTCGCATCTGTGAGATATCATTCAAATTAACCGCGAACTGGGACCACTTTTCTAAACGAAGTGGTTTCACTTGTTCATCCCAGTCAGCTCCGTCTGCTGTACCCTGCTGTATTAAGCGCTTGTGTCACTTGTGCTGGTGATTCGTATGCCTGTGGAAGACTGTGGCTTCCAGACAGAATGTCGTCTACATACGTTTGTGTTTTCAACACTTGTGTTGCCAGAGGAAATTCTGACTTTATGTCTTCTCCAAGTTCGTGGAGTGTACGAATGGCGAGGTATGAGGCACAGTTTACTCCAAAGGTACTGTGAGATTTTCGGAAAATAACTCGCTGAAAATCTTGATCATCTTTATATACGACTATTTGTCAATACATTTTTTCAACATCYCCATTGAAAACGTATTTGTATATACGCCAGTTTAGTACGAGGAGCATTAAATCTGGCTAAAACGTGGGTCCCGTTAATGAAATGTCATTAAGGGAATTCCCCGAACTTGAAAATTAAACTAAAATTTCACAAATTTTACAAAATTCCTAGAAAATAAAGCGGTAAATGCGAAATTTTAAAATTTGCTAATTAAAAAAAAAATAAAAATAAAAAATTACGGTCAGAATAAAACAAATAATTTTAAGAGTTGGTAGAAAACAAATACATACGTATTGCCATTTTCAAGTGTTCACACACATATACCTATATTCAAAGTCCAAATCGGCACCTGTCCAGCA
>NW_017537585.1:16370-19018 GCF_001853355.1 Bactrocera latifrons
TGATTTCAGAAGAAAAGAGCCCATGTACACCTACTGATGCTACACGCTCAAAGCAAGGCGCTACAAAGCAAAAAAACTGAAAGATATTTCATATACCAAATTTATTGCTGAGAGTGACAGTCTAATTCGATACTGCACTCGATTTTCATCTTCACCGATTCAAGATAATTTTGAATCGGTATTAGAAATAAAAAAAAAGAAAATGTAAGCAGTTTCTGGACACGTCTCCAAGCTGCGTATGACGCAATTCTAGAATCTGACGAATCAGATCTTCCGGAAAATTTTAAATCCTCGACTTGCTCCAAATACGAAAACTGCTTAGACCAGTACGAGGAAACAAGAGCTATGATCTCCGATCAATTGTGATTAATAAAAGCAATTGCACCTACTCCACAACCGAGAGTAGAGCTGCCACAAATTCAAAGCCAAGAAGCGAGTTCAGGCATTCACCTCAAAGTGCCAGCATGTGATACAGAAATATTTCACGGAGGTTATGGACAATGCCCGTTCTTCCGGGACATGTTTACGGCCGCGTATGTAACCCATTATAAATTATCAAAAGCGCAAAAGTTGTATCACCTCCGATACAAAACAAAAAGTCAAGCAGGCGCAATAGTCAAACAGTTTGCTTTTAATGACGAAAATTTCAATTATGCGTGGGAAGCTTTATAGGCTCGCTACGAGAACGCAAGAATATTAGCCGACAAACAAGTCACAATATTAATAAATTTGTCAAAAATTCAGAAAGAAACAAGCGRAGAATTTATAAAACTTCAATCCACTGTTTCCAATTGCTTGTCGGTTGTAGCGACTCAGAATATTCCCACAGACAATTGGGACCCAATTCTGGTAAATATTTGCACCGTCGCATTACCATAAAAGTCGTTACTTATATGGGAGCAATCGCTCTCATCACGAAGGAAGTACCCAACGTGGCAAGAAATGAACGATTTCTTAACTACCCAATACGAAATTGCGGAAAGGGTAGATAAAAAAATGGCCAGAACTAAAAATGTTCAACACGACCTAAATCGAAGCTTTATTAGGCCCCAAGCGAGTAACAACAACAACTTAAATCGTAGTTTTTTTAAAACACAAGCGCTCACATCCGAACAAAATAAACATACGTCATGCGAACTGTGTAAAGGAGGGCACAGACTGAAATCTTGCGATAAATTTAATTAAAACATTAACGAAAGAAACAATTGCGTTTATTGCAAACGACATAACTCAATGCTTCACATTACAAATTTTTCCAGCTTCGCTCAAAATAACGCTAATGTTCAAAGAGCTGCGGAATTAGTTGCAACAGCAAATCCCGACTTACAAAATTCTGAAAATTGCCAAGAAGTACCATGCTGCTCAAAGGCTTTAAAAACTAAGACGCTACACAGCGAAAACCAAACCAGTGTATTATTACCCACAGCAGTGGTCTCCATCGAGCTCAGAGGAGAACTGTTTAAACTTAGGGCCTTAATAGACCAAAGATCTCAACGATCGTTTATAGCGTCTAGGGCACAACACAGGCTACAATTGTAAACAAAACTGGCCAATTTTGAAATCACGGGAATGGGCGGAAGAATTGTTCAAAATTTAAATAAAATCTGCTCCATTACCCTCTTTTCCCCCAAAGCGGATAAGCGCATACAAGCAGAACCTATTGCCTTACCGCAATTAACCAATAGGCAAAAGGTTTCACACCTAAAGTTAGCAGACCCAAGCTGCTCAAATAGATCTTCTTTAGGCCGCGATCTCATACCACAAATTAGTCTCGAAAGTGTTGAGAAAATAACAAAAACACTTCTGGCGCAAAATACCAATTTCGGATGGCTCCTAAGCGGGCTAGTTGCGGAACCAGTCACAACAATGACAACTCAAGTTGAGGAAATCTCAAACGAGTACCTCAAAACAAAACTGAAAAAATTTTGGGAGTTAGAAAAACTCCCCCCCATTTCAATCACAATCCCAGAAGATCGATTTTATGAGGATTTTTACAAATCCACAACTACTGGATTAGATAATGGCCGGTACGTCGTACGACTACCACTAAAGCCATAATTTCCCCACACACTCGCCTTAGGTCATTCTCGCACCTCTGCTATCCAACAGTTTTTAAGTATGGAGAAAAACCTTCTTAAAAAAGGCGAGTTAAAACCAGAATACATGGAGGAAGTCATCCCTGGCGAAAAAGTTTTAAAAAGTAAATACTATTCATTTGAGCTCCTTGCTTTGAGCGTGTAGGTTCAGCAGGTGTACATGGGTTTTTTTCTTATGAAATAATTTTTTGTACTTTTAAATATTGTATTGATTTAGATTTCTTAGAATCTCCGTTCATTTAGATAATATGATAAAATTGAAAATATGAGAGAAAAAAAAGAAAACAAATTCTCTCAGTGTACTTCTGATAATAACAATTAAGCGAGAAATCTTTAAGATAAAAAGTTTTTTATATTTGTTGTATACGCAATGTATCAAATAACGAACGCGTATTTCGTTTTCCTTCCTTATGTTTCGTACTCTTTAGTAAATACTTGCGTATACGAGGGATAATGCAAAAGGAGAAAAGGGTTGATGACCTTTGTATATGAGTTTGCACAATATGTGCGTGTTTATGTGCATACGTAAGATGCTAAAAATTTATTTTTTTT